>NC_087160.1:4367500-4372500 GCF_035594125.1 Scylla paramamosain
TAAAGTTTTACTCGCTTATTCATGAATGGATGCGGTGCGCGATGGCTATGTAAACAAAAACCGGGGCAGAGAGAGAGAGAGAGAGAGAGAGAGAGAGAGAGAGAGAGAGAGAGAGAGAGAGAGAGAGAGAGAGAGAGAGAGAGAGAGAGAGAGTTTTGTTTTCATTGTACCTATAGAGTGGTTATATTATTACTGTGTTTTTTTCCCCCCTTTCAATAAATATAGAGCGTTTCCAGAAGAGACACAAAGGATGGCGGGGCGTGTTAGGCAGGCGCAGCACTTGTTTTGTTACCTGATGGTGGGGGAGCTTTTGCCACTGTTCTTGTTGTTGTTGTTGATGTTGATGTTGTTGATGCTGTTGTTGTGAAAGTGATAAAAATTGATGTTTTTTTTTTTAACTTGATTGTGTGTTAACATCGTCAAAAGCAGCAGCAGCAACAACAACAACAACAACAACAACAACAACAACAATAACACAAAGAACAACAGTATACAGGGAAATACGTGAGTTATCATCATAAATAAATAAGAAAAAAAGACGACGGCAACATCAACAACAACAACAACAACAACAACAACAACAACAACAACAACAACAACAACAACAACAACAACAACAACAACAACAACAACAACAACAACAACAACAACAACAACAACAACAACAACAACAACAACAACAACAACAACAACAACAACAACAACAACAACAACAACAACAACAACAACAACAACAACAACAACAACAACAACAACAACAACAACAACAACAACAACAACAACAACAACAACAACAACAACAACAACAACAACAACAACAACAACAACAACAACAACAACAACAACAACAACAACAACAACAACAACAACAACAACAACAACAACAATGATGTACAATAAAAAAAAGGTCGCACAACAATAACAACAAAAAACTACAAAAGTAAAGACAGGCAGAAAACAAGAAAAACAAAAAATAACAAACAAAACACAAATAATGAAAACAGAAGGGAAAGAAAAATACCACAAATAAAGAAGAATGAAAAGGGAGGAAGACGCTAAAGGAGAAGAAAAGACTATGTGAAGGAGAGGGAAAAAGATACAGAGGAAGGAAGGAAGGGAAGGAGGAAGGAGAGAAGGAAGAGGTGAAGGGAGGAAAGAGGAAGAAAAGACAGGAGAAGGAGAGAGGTAGGGAAGTATCAAAGGAGGAAGGAGGAATAGAGGGAAGGGGAGAAGGTAAGGGAGGGGAAGATGGGAAAGGCATAATCTCTCTCTCTCTCTCTCTCTCTCTCTCTCTCTCTCTCTCTCTCTCTCTCTCTCTCTCTCTCTCTCTCTCTCTCTCTCTCTCTCTCTCTCTGGCCAGACGCGCCCCTGGTACTATTTTTCCCCTCCAATCTGATTCCTGTTGTCCTCCTTTTCTTGCACAACCTGGTCTCTTATTTATCTGACTTCACTTCACTGGTAAATTCTACAACTCTGTCTGGTTCTCTTTTTTTTTTTTTTTTTCTTTCCTATGACTTAAAGTGTTTTGAAGAGTATCGTGACATCTCTCAAATTCTATAATGTATGAATGTTTTTGAGATCTGCTTGACTTTTTTATGAAGGTAAATTCTTTTTTTTTCTATTTACGCATCATTTGCCGGTTTCCTTCACACCAAAATCAACAAAAATCATCCTAGTTAGTGTTACCTTATGACTGTGATTAGTAAAGTCTTTATTGGCAGTAAAATCATCTCTCAACTAACTTGATTACAACTACTAAGTTACTCCACCACCGGACTATCATTTGTGCTAGTAGTTGGTGCGTGTCCTTCAGGCTTGGAATAGCTTACGCAGGTGACTAAGTTTCCTAATTACAATCAGGAAGGTGGCTGGGTGGTGAATTTTACTTATAATAACCAAGGGAGATAGAGAGGTTAACTTTCCTAATTACATATATCCAGGTGAACGTTGAGGCATGACTAATAATAATCACGCGAGGTGGGGAATAGTTTTGCTAATAGTTATAAGGTAAGTTGCGGCAATAACTTTTTTAGTAATACTGATCAGGTGAGCGAGGTAAATGACTCAACTAATTATAACGAGATATTACGGGGAGCAAGTTTATACCACTAATAATCCGGTAAATGCAGAGAAAATAACCGCGCTAAAGAGGGGATACTCTGCTGATAGTGTGCGGGGGAGATGAGGAAGGTGGGATAAAATATCTTCCCATTTTCATTGTGCCATTAAAGTGCCCATGTTCTCGTTTTCTACAAGCTATATGGCGTTCCTTTCTATTTCCAGCCTGAGATATAGAGATGGGTCTTTTTCTACCTTGCTAATCCATAAAAAGTAGTAGTAGTAGTAGTAGTAGTAGTAGTAGTAGTAGTAGTAGTAGTAGTAGTAGTAGTAGTAGTTGTAGTAGTGGTTCAGCCAAGTGGTATCTGCTTTTCTTATGGATTCATGTGTATTTTTTCTCTTCCTCTTCTTCTCTCACAATATTTTTTTCCTCCATTCTTTCTCATCGTCCTGCTGCTTATACTCGTAAATCTTCTCCTCTTCTTCTCCCTCTTCTAGCTGCTCTTATCCTTGTTCCTGTTGTTACTGGTGTTCTTCCTTTCCTTTCTTTTCCTCCTCCTCCTCCTCCTAGTCCTTCTCTTTTTACTTCGCCTGTCACACCTCCCTCCCCTTGCTGTGTCCTTTCGCCAGAAGTGGATGGTCTTCATTTCTCACGCCGGCCTCCCAATTCCACCAAAGTACCTCAGCCGGCGAGACACGAGGCGCGTGGGGAGGCACAAAAATCAATGTATAACGGAGTAGCTTAGAGAGAGAGGGAGGGAGGGAGGGAGGGAGGGAGAGAGAGAGAATATGGGTCAGTCCTTGAATCCTCCTTCAAAATTCACTTCTATAAAACTGGAAAAAAAAAAAATGAAAATGAAAAAAAAAACTATATGCGAAAAGTTTTGAAATACGAAAAAAAAACAACAAAGCACTACACGAATAAATAAAAACACTAAAACAAAAAAATGGAAACATGCACAAAAAAAAAAACACACAAAATAATAAAAAAAGAAAATGAAAAAAATAGAAAGAAAAAAACACATTATTCACATATCACCCAGAAAAAAGAAAAAAGAAAAAAAGAAAAGAAAGCGAGAGCGAAGCAACAAAAAACAATCCTTTGACGCTCAGTATCTAGCGGGCAAGAGTCCTTAGGGAGGCGGCCTGGGATCGCGTGGTATCCTTCAGGGAGAGGAGGCAGGATAGCATGATAGCATGATATGAGATAGAGATGCTAGGTGAAATCTCTAGAGCTTTCTTAACCCACGCTGGCGAGAATCTAGAGCGTCTTTGTGGATTTAGTTTACTCTTTCAACTGTGTGTGCGTGTGTGTGTGTGTGTGTGTGTGTGTGTGTGTGTGTGTGTGTGTGTGTGTGTGTGTGTGTGTGTGTGTGAGAGAGAGAGAAAGAAAGAGAGAGAAAGGAGGGAGGGTTGTTTGTTTGCAGGGTACAGGTCCCAGATGGCCGCGCTTGTCACTCTTAATCCGGCCAGGTGTGTGGCAGGTGAAAAGGAGTATGGTGCGGAACAGGAATGGGAGGTGCAGGTGGGGTGCGGTGAGGGAAGGACAGACAGGTGAATAGGTAAGGTGTTAGGTAGGTGGGTACATGGATGGATAGATAGATAAGTAAGGTGTTAGGTAGGTAGGTAGATAGGTAGGTAGATTATGAGAAGTAAGTAGGTTGATACATAGGGAATAGGTAGATTAGAAGGTAAGAAACTCGGTAGGTAGATAGTTTAGGAGATAGGACAATAGGGAGAGAGACAGTTTAGGAGGGGGAAAAAAAGATAGTCAGGTAGACAGGCAAGGAGATAGAGTGATAGGAGGATAGGTAGAGATGATATGGATACGTGCTTAAATACATATCATGGAATTAATAAGCATTGTATACCTTGCATTTTTACATAACCCTCATGCTTTCCTTTCCCAAAACCGCAATTCATGGTGACTTTTTCTATCCACAGGTGAGAGAGAGAGAGAGAGAGAGAGAGAGAGAGAGAGAGAGAGAGAGAGAGAGAGAGAGAGAGAGAGAGAGAGAGAGAGAGAGAGAGAGAGAGAGAGAGAGCGAAGAGCTGCAAGACAAATCGCTATATCAGTAAGTAAACGATGCTGATTATATGAAAACAAACACACAGACAAATATTAAAGGCAACATCCACACTGAAATCTGTGACGATGAGGGGAATGAATGCAGCCCGCACCCGCATGTTCCTTGACCGCATTTTAAGCAGTAGTGAGGGAACCTAGTGATTCAGACGCCCAGCACAGCCCAGCACAGCACGTCACCACCACGTCACTGGGAAGCACTGCAACACTGCACTAATATATGACTGGAGGGAAAGCTGGTCAAATGTTATGACAGAAAGCTAGAAAAACAGGTTGAGAATTTAATATATATATCATACTTCATGAGAGAGAGAGAGAGAGAGAGAGAGAGAGAGAGAGAGAGAGAGAGAGAGAGAGAGAGAGAGAGAGAGAGAGAGAGAGAGAGAGAGAGAGAGAGAGAGAGAGAGAGAGAGAGAGAGAGAGAGAGAGAGAGACACACACACACACTTCACTTCAGAACACACACACTTCACTTCAGAACCATAAGTCGGTGTACATATTTTTGTTTGTTGTAACTTTCCCTTCAATCGTTTAGCTCCCTATAAAAAAAAAATACACTTTGTACTAAATATTTTTTTTTTTTTAGTTTTCACGTATGTTTTTGTCTTCTTTTCAGATTCCCTTTCAGTCACGTTATTTTTTTTTTCTAGAACAATTACATTTTTTTCTTGCTTTGATATTAGAGCTAATTTCATATTATCATTTTTTTACTTTATTTTTTTTTCTATTCAACAGTTAAATTTGTTGTTTAGCGGCATTTGTAAAGGAAGCAACGAACATCCTACTTCGTCTCTCTCTCTCTCTCTCTCTCTGTGTGTGTGTGTGTGTGTGTGTGTGTGTGTGTGTGTGTGTGTGT
>NC_087160.1:4375000-4377500 GCF_035594125.1 Scylla paramamosain
ATTTCTCCTCTCCCACCTCCTCCTACTCCTCCTTCCTCTGCCTACTCAAGCTTTTAATTTTTTCTCCTCCTCTTCCTCTTCCTCCTCTTCTTTTAGCTAGCTTCTCTTCCATTTTCCTCTTCCTCCTCTTCCTATTGCAGGTTTTACTTATTCTTTCCTTCCTCATCCTCTTCCTTTTCCTCCAACACCAGCTTTTATTTCTCCTCTCCTTCTTCTTCTTCTTCTTCTTCTTCTTCTTCTTCTTCTTCTTCTTCTTCTTCTTCTTCTTCTTCTTCTTCTTCTTCTTCTTCTTCTTCTTCTTCTTCTTCTTCTTCTTCTTCTTCTTCTTCTTCTTCTTCTTCTTCTTCTTCTTCTTCTTCTTCTTCTTCTTCTTCTTCTTCTTCTTCTTCTTCTTCTTCTTCTTCTTCTTCTTCTTCTTCTTCTTCTCCTCCTCCTCCTCCTCCTCCTCCTCCTCCTCCTCCTCCTCCTCCTCCTCCTCCTCCTCCTCCTCCTCCTCCTCCTCCTCCTCCTCCTCCTCCTCCTCTTCCTATTCCATCTTTTACTTTCTTCCCTCCTCCTTCTACTTCATCATTTACTTTTCCCTTCTATTCATTTTTCCTCTTCCTACATTAACTTTCACTTCTCCTCTCCCTCTCTCCTATTCCTCTTCCTTTTTTCCTTCTTCCTACTCTAGCTTTCACTCCTCCTCCTCCTCCTTAACAGAGACGAGCGAGCGGTGTTTGTGTCATGCATCAGGAAGGAGAAGACTTGATAACACATTCGAGCTGACGCGAGTGTCACAGTGTCATTCTTTTGTAGTCGCTCGCTTGTTCCTTCTCGTCATGTGGTGTTCAGGTGCTGAGAGGCTCGTTTCCTTGTGTTGTGCTGATCTTATTTATTTATCTATTTTTATTTATTTTTTATATATACAAATGGTGTTTTGTTTGTGTATTAATTTTTTTTGTGCATTTATTCGTGTTTATTAGTCTGATTTGTTTATTTATTTGTTTGTTTGTTTGTTGGTTGTTTTGTTTCTTTGTTTGTTTTGCTAGTTTGTTAATTGTCAAGTTTTGCTAATTGATTCGTTGCTTGCTTGTTTGCTTGCTTGGTTGCTTGGTTAGTTAGTCTGCTGGGTGGTAGTTTTGCAAGTTATTCTTTTACTCCTACACGTTTTCTGTCACGCTAAGTTTATGCATAAAAATGGCGCTGTCATGTTGTTTATAATCATAAGTTCAAAGAAGTTCACATATTCTTAGTAACGATGCACTCCACCTCAAAGAAAATTACTCCAGTTATGATCAACCGAGTAACCTGCAACACTCGTTTCCACCGTGTTTTGCGTTTTCCTTCAGTTGAAAGTCCTCACATATAACAAACTTTTGGCTCAGTAAAGAACTTGAGACTGTGAGAAAATCTAAACAAAACGCAAACATGTGCACAATGTTACTGTACTTCTGGCCACGACCCCACCGATAACGTTAACTTTCGCAGGAATCTTGCGTCTTCATCAGCATCTTACACCTGGCGAGGAGCGTGTTAATCACCAGCTAATTCCACGCCACCTTTGCCTGCTCAGGTGTTAAGATAGCGCCTCCGGTGATGATATAGCCACGCAAAACATGTTACTCACAAAAAGAAAGGCTCATGACACGATTTTTTTAATCACCCCGTAAAAAATCAGCTAGCGAGAAAATGCATCGCTGCGGGAAGCTAATTTTCATAAGTCAATTAAGGCTGCAATTAACCAACAGCCTACAGCAGGTCATTAGCTCCTGACCTCCTCCCGGGCTGATCTGTTTTAGACGTAAGGAAGTTACAGCGCTGAAGTTTGCAAGGTTCCGATCTAGTGCACTGAGGACCAGGAGGAGAATTAACACTAGCTCGAACACACGAACCCAAGATTTTTGTTGATGCTTAGAAGACTTTATTGATACTTCGAAATGACCGCTACTCTGGAAACCTCTTGTTCCTCATCCCCTCCCACACTTGATAAATAAATAAATAAATAAATAAATAAATAAATAAAACACTTTCAAAACCTCATTAACTTTTTTGGAATGTCCGATGTATATATATATATATATATATATATATATATATATATATATATATATATATATATATATATATATATATATATATATATATATAGTTTTTTTTTATGGAAGGGGGCTACTGAGCGCGGTCTCTCTCTCTCTCTCTCTCTCTCTCTCTCTCTCTCTCTCTCTCTCTCTCTCTCTCTCTCTCTCTCTCTCTCTAGGTCAGACTCATTAACAAAATAATAATAATAATAATAAAATATCCGACAATTCAATCATTTAACGGTAATTATAACTCTGCTGTCTTAGTTTTGAGTGTAATTAATGATTCATTATGCAATATTTCACGTAGCACTTTCATGAGATATTTTACGTGTTATTTTATTTATAACTGACTTTTATCCCTTGATTTAAGCTCATACCCTTAAGGAATTCAGTTTTATAATCTGAAATCTTATGACAAATACCTTCTTTATCTATAA
>NC_087160.1:4382500-4412500 GCF_035594125.1 Scylla paramamosain
TCCCCACACAACGAGGCAGTACAGTAACACGACACACGCGGAGGAGAGGCCTGTTATAGTATATCAAGCTTAATTAAACCCTCCGATTGCTATTTGCTATATCTTTCCTTGATTACTAATTACTCTAAGTCACCTTTACTTCTTCTACAGCCACCTGCAATCTTTAAACTGAATAGAAATTGCAAAACCTATTCTCTTTCATGCCTTTCTCCCTTATAGATGGTTGTAATGATTCCATGCACAACTTTTCGGGCTGTTAATAATCTCGTATCGTAGTGAAAGGGTTAACAAAAAAGGCAAGGTGCAGGTTAAGAATACAATTTCCAAGTAACACATCAAGTAATTAATTCATTTTAGAAGCTGTAATCATGTCTTCCTCAGTAAGATCGTTAGGTTACAGAAATTTATCAACAGAAGTAATTTTGTCACGACCTCGCCTTTAAATGGTAAAAATGGCAATACTGAAGCTTCGTTGCTCAGAGTCAAAGGTTCTTATTCTTAGCGTGCAGGGTTCACAACAAGGAATTGAGATTTCGAGACTATTACCACCACCACCTCCAGCACCACCACCACTTCGTCATCATAGCTCTTCTTTTCGTTGATCTTCCCCCTTTCTCAATATAATTTATTTTAAGTGTGTGTGTGTGTGTGTGTGTGTGTGTGTGTGTGTGTGTGTGTGTGTGTGTGTGTGTGTGTGTGTGTGTGTGTGTGTGTGTGTGTGTGTGTGTGTGTGTGTACATGAGTTACGAAATCAAGACCTACTTAAAGAAAAGAATGGACGTCACAAACAGTCTTTTCAGCCCACCACACTCAAGTCTCGTACAGCTCAGGCCTTCCATACACGGCTGGGTCTCTTAATTCAACCACGAACTGAAGGGGGAAAAGAAAGACAGACTCAAAGCACTCATAGGCAACATATTCTTACAAAACACCAACCTACACAGATCACCAGTCCACTTCAGTCTCTTGATGAATAGACTAAGACTGTTCATTATATAGGTGAGTGTTTTCAAAGTGTCACTGTATAAAAATATAAGAAAATAATGGAAGCTGTGAGAAGCCATCAGACCTACACGTAGCAGTCCCGTAATGAAACATATCTACCTGTTTACATCTATCATCCTCATACAACACTATATCTGATTTTTTTAAGGCGCTTTAATGACTCTGCACTAACAACCTGATTACTGAGTCTATTCCATTCATCTACCACTCTATTCCAAAACTCATTCCTATCTTTTTTTTTTTTTATTATTATTATTTAAGCGTATGGATGGTTGCGTGGATGGATGCCTGGTGGTTTATGGGGTGCTTTAGACCGTAGAGTTATCGTGGTCTATTTAAAAAAGTAGTGAGACCATGTTTATTGTTCTGTGGCAACTTTTTATGAGTCTTGCGATCCTCTTTTATTATGATAACTGCTGTATCCACGGCTATTAATGTTTCTACTACTGCTGCTGCTACTAGTATTACAACAGCAGCAACAACATCAATAGGAACAACAATAACATTTACTGTATTTACCACAACAACAACAACAACTACTACAACTACTACTACTACTACTACTACAGCTACAACAACTACTTCCATCAACACCAGCACCACCACTACCACCATCACCACCACCATCACAAGAAAACACCGGCAACATTATTCTTCACAAAGCAATTTTATAGTGAAAAAAAATTAAGTCAGGTTGAATCACACCTTCTTTGTGTTCACCTTCAGTGCCGCGTGAATATTCGTGTTTATGTTCTTCGTATTCTGCCACTGTTTTTTTTTTTCTTTTTTTTATACTGGTGATGTAGAGAAAGAAAATATTAAGTGGGGTGCATATGTAATTCTCTCTCTCTCTCTCTCTCTCTCTCTCTCTCTCTCTCTCTCTCTCTCTCTCTCTCTCTCTCTCTCTCTCCACAGGCTTGTTTTTTGTCTTAATATATTTTACGTTTTATCATCTTTCCTTCTCATCCGTTTTTCAATTTATGTGCTCTCTCTCTCTCTCTCTCTCTCTCTCTCTCTCTCTCTCTCTCTCTCTCTCTCTCTCTCTCTCTCTCTCTCTCTCTCTCTCTCTCTCTCTCTCGTCCTACACACTCGCTTATCGTATCGCTATTGATAACCTATATGCGTCGACAGCCTACACTAATCTGCCTGACCCATCTCTGTCACACACTCACCTCTCCCTCCCTCCCTCTGTGCCACACTCACCTTCACTCACCTGTCACTCCCTAACTCATATCCAGTCATGGTTTGCGGTCACGTAACCCAACACACTACCACTGTATTCGTGTCCTCTCACTCTCTCAATGTCTAACCTGGTCTGCTGAGAATTTATCATTATGTTTCGTTAAGATTGTGGATAGACATGTCCATTAAATATATGATTTTTATTTCCTACCCGTCACTTCTCTAAGGTCCGTCACACGTTGATGGTTATAGAAGCGAAAGGTAGCAGTGACTAACATAAGGAGATTGTCAGCTGATCAGGGGGTTGAAAGTTTAAGGGGAAGGAGTAACCAGTGGAGGTGAGTGGTGGCGGGGCATGCTGGTGAACTTATCATCATGTTTACCTGTATAATATATTTTTGTAATTCTTTTATTTTAAGAGATTTATTTGACGTGTAAAAGTTAATTATATGTGTTTTATTTTCTCTTTACAGGTGAGTTTGCGAGTGACGTGGATGAAGGTGTCAGTAAATATGTAAGTAATACCTTTAACATTCATTATCATATGTAAGTGTGTTAGTAGGTGAATGATTACAGTAACGAATTAATTAAAGAACAGGGAAAAAAAGAGTGAGTCAGCCAGTAAATAATGTGTTAAGTAAGAAGGTAAGTAATGTCTTTAATAAGTAAGTAATGACCTCAGTGAAAAAGTAAAGAAGGAAAGGAAAGACAAGAAAAGAAAAAAAAAGAAAAAATATAATCTTCCAATATACCTTTTTTTGTTATTATTAATATTTACGTCCCAGAATTCTCTCTCTCTCTCTCTCTCTCTCTCTCTCTCTCTCTCTCTCTCTCTGTCTCTGTCTGTCTCTCTCTCTCTCTCTCTCTCTCTCTCTCTCTCTCTCTCTCTCTCTCTCTCTCTCTCTCTCTCTCTCTCTCTCTCTCTCTCTCTCTCTCTATTTTTGATTCGATCTAGTTATTTTCTTACACGACGTTAGGTAATCGATTACAATTTGTCAAAGAAAAAGAATACACACACACACACACACACACACACACACACACACACACACGAAAATAGACCAGACAAAGACAAACAGACAAACATAGATCAACAGACAGACAGACAGACATGCAAACAAAACAAGGACGCGAAGTGTCTTGAAGCGGAAAATACACCTCAACGATTTGTTTGGAGAAGATTGATTGGTATCTCTGCCTAAATAACAAGGGGAGGGGGGAGAGAGAGAGAGAGAGAGAGAGAGAGAGAGAGAGAGAGAGAGAGAGAGAGAGAGAGAGAGAGAGAGAGAGAGAGAGAGAGAGAGAGAGAGAGTAATAAAGAATGAAAAATATCCGCATGTCTTTTCAAAGTATTCATGAACAAATTTTTTTTCCATTCCTGAATATACATATGAATGAATCAATACGAGAGAGAGAGAGAGAGAGAGAGAGAGAGAGAGAGAGAGAGAGAGAGAGAGAGAGAGAGAGAGAGAGAGAGAGAGAGAGAGAGAGAGAGAGAGAGAGAGAGAGAGAGAGAGAGAGGCACAGGTAAAAAAAAAAAGAAAAAGAAAGAAAAAAAGAAAGGAGGGAAACAAAGAAGTAAAAATCAGACAATAGAATCGAAATAAACCAATAATTACGAAAGAGAAAAATAACAACGGGAACAAAAAAACATAAATAAAAAAATAAAAGTAAAAAAGATAGATATATAAAAAAAATAGTACTTTCCCTTACATTATAACACAGTACACTCCTTCACGGTCCTTTTCGTCTATAACTTCTCATTTCAACCATCACCACCACCATCACCACTACCACCACCACCACCACCACTACCTCCATTACTGCTGCCCTCACTCACCATTCCCCTCACCGCTAATGATGATGGGAGTGTCTATACTGTCTTATAATGACGATATAATGAGGTTACGCAACAGTATTAGGTAACGGGAAGAGGAGGAGGAGGAGGAGGAGGAGGAGGAGGAGGAGGAGGAGTGGCTATTACTGGAGAGAGAGAGAGAGAGAGAGAGAGAGAGAGAGAGAGAGAGAGAGAGAGAGAGAGAGAGAGAGAGAGAGAGAGAGAGAGAGAGAGAGAGAGAGAGAGAGAGAGAGAGAGAGAGAGAGAGAGAGAGAGAATTAAGTTAGCTTTCACTGGAGAGTCTCAACATTAATTTGTCTCCTCTGAATTTCATTTGCTTTTCTTTCTCTGTAACGTTCAATTCTTTCCAGCGTCGTCTCTAATTTCTTTTCCTCCTCAATGATCATATATCACGTCTTCACCTCAACTTCTTTCCTTCCTCTAAATCTTACTCCTTTTATATTTTTCTCCTCCCTCCTCCTCCTCCTCCTCCTCCTGGCAGTATACTGGTTAGGTTCATCGGGCGTACCTTGGACAGTAAATGAGAAGAGAAATGTATTAATATCTTGAGTACTGTGTGGAATGTCTCTAGCTTGCCGCAACTGAGGAATCGTTAGTAATAAAACCCATTTCATAATACCCATAAACGTTGAGGATTTTCGTAAGGGAATACGTAACTTGTGTAATAAATAAAGCACAAGGGTCATTATTTCTTTTTTAGTTAAGAGTCATTCAGTTATAATGGTTTGTATTATATTGCCACGTATGTTTGAATATGTCAGGAAATGTTTTTTTTTTTTTTTTTTTTTTTTTTTTTACAGAATACATTATTGTCTCCTAAATATTCAGTGCGTAATCATGAATACTATTTCTTACTAGCTAGAAGTCAGTCAATCCTTGCAGTGTTTGTTATTTCGCTGCGTATGTTTTAATATGTCAGGAAATATATTTATTTTTAAGAAAACAAAATACATCAGTGTGTCTTGAATATTCATCACGTAATCATGAATATTAAATGCAAAATCACCAGAAAGGGAATATCGTAACATTAAACATTCAAGCTATGGATTTCCTTCAATAATATATCTTCAAGTTCGTCCTGTAGTCATAAATAATTAACGCACAAAAATCGCAACAAAGCAGAGTTCATTGATATGTGCATTACCTGGCATCCTCTTATTCGTCTTGCATTACCTGGCATCCTCTTATTCGTCTTGCATTTAATCTGAACCAAGCTTCCTAAATAAAAGCAAATTCAAGCACTGCCTCCTGCATCAGTAAACAGGAAGCTTTAACCAAGGCGGTTCCATAAATACAATCACAAATATACACAATTTTGTCTTTCCGCACCACACCATTAGTTTCATTTCAATACGGATGGCAAAGTTCAGTTTACTAAGTTTAGGATCTTATTTATTTTTTATTTATTTATTTATTTTTTTCGTAAACAGGATCCGAAATAAAAAGTGTACATGAATATGCATGGTAGAAATATAGGAAGTATTCATTGCTAAATATACATACATACATACATACATACATACACATTTTTATGAAGGAAGGAATAGAGGATCAGTTACTATTTCATTATTTTTATATTTATTTATTTATTTATTTATTTATTTTATTTTTTTCCATGTTTAAAGTCAATCCAGTTTCCTTTTATATCAGCCTGTACATGAAGAATCTATCACCATTACACACCACACGGTTATCATGACAGGCCACCCTTGTACATACGTATGGGGAGAAGGAAGCATGCCACATTCATTGAAAACATGCTACATTAATTGAAAAAGAAGCCAAAACGTTTACTGACCCTGATATTAAATTATTTCCCCCGACTCCCTTTCATTTCAAATAAAACACCAACCTTTATCCGTTTACATGCACAATTTTTTTTCATTGGTTTCGCTTCACTGTGGCTGCCTCCCTCATTCCAGCTTAAAAATGTATTGTATGTATATTTCTTCTTCATTTTTTTTATATATACAATTTATTCGATTAATTTTACCAGTATCCCTCTCTCATATATCCTCCGTTATAATTATATTGATTTCCAGCCATCGTTTCCAGCTATAATTCAATTCATTCCCCAGTATTTGTGTTTATTTTCTATTTCTATTTATTTATTTTTTTTTTCATTCAAGTTCATTCTAAATTTACACACTCATTACCATTCATTCCACTTGTTTTGAATACCACCAGTCAGAAACGGCAATCTACCTCAGAAAATAACTAACAAAAAATAACAGATAAAATATTGAAGTGCCAGGTAAAGACAGGGGAAGATTCTGTGTGTGTGTGTATGTGTGTGTGTGTGTGTGACGGAAGGAGGGCAGCTGGGCGTGTTTGTCTAACCCTGCTGGCCGTTGTGAGTGACAGTGACGGGATGGTGGCGGAGAGAGATAAGCACGATGGGAGTGAGGGCACGGCAGGGGGAGGAAGTGTGTCAGTGGTGGAGCAGGTTCTGAATTCTTTCGTGACCGCTAGATGGCGCGTGAGTCAATAGGTGGGGCGTTTCGTAGGTAAGACTGGGTGCTATTTTAAAACACTTGTATATTTTAAAACAAGAAAATACGAAATTAGTGATAGCGAATAGGATTTTTTTATGGTCTCTCTCTCTCTCTCTCTCTCTCTCTCTCTCTCTCTCTCTCTCTCTCTCTCTCTCTCTCTCTCTCTCTCTCTCTCTCTCTCTCTCTCTACACACAAACTAAATCTTAAAATCTCGTCTCCTGACTCTCTCTTCCTCTTTTCCCTTCCTTGAGCCGCCTCTTGTGCCTTCTTCCTCCCTTCCCCCTCCCTCTCTCCCTAGCCAGCCTTTCAACTTCACCTCCACCTCCTAGCGCACCCCCTCTCCTCCCTGACCAAGAGCGCCACCACCTGCCAGGCGTAAGGCACTCTGCAGGCAAGACAGTGTGTCCTGCAGTCCATCCATCATCAGGGCAGCAAAAGGAGACAGAGGGAGCGTTTAAAAAGGGGAGGGAATGAGAGAAGAGAAGGGAGAGCAAGGCGAAGGAAAAGGATCAAGAAGAAAAATGTGAAGAAAGGAAGAGAAGGCAAAGAAAAATGGTGGAAGAAAATGTCAAAGGAAAGAATCGCGAGGCGGCACAATGCAACGATATTTCGGGTGAGCTTGACACGACACTGCAAAATTCTGAAGCGTTCTTTATATGTACGGAAAGCTGACCATGGGGGAGAGAGAGAGAGAGAGAGAGAGAGAGAGAGAGAGAGAGAGAGAGAGAGAGAGAGAGAGAGAGAGAGAGAGAGAGAGAGAGAGAGAGAGAGAGAGAGAGAGAGACGTAAAACATAACCAGATACAAAGTTGCATCATTCCACAAATAACAAGACTAGCCACAAATCATTATCTAGCGCAGGTCACACAGGTCAAGCGGGCGGACGTTGACCTCTTCCTGACCTGCGTGTACCGTGACCTGCATGCCATCTCCATTGCAAAGTGGAATACGAGTAATGTTTGTCCCTAAACTGGCTCCATTTTCGCCTTTGTTTTTTTTTTTTAATCCATGGAAGTAAATGAATAAATAAATGTACAGCTATTCCCTTTAAATTCCTCTTTTGTTCGGATATTTACTTTTTTTGTTCCCTCTTTTTTTTTTTTTTTTCTTGCGATGGCTTGTCATTCCCGCATTCCTGGCTCGCGGGGACAATGTTATATTTAGCACCGTTAGTTTTGTTCCTATTTGTTCCAGTCCTCCCCGGCTTGCTCCACCTCGCTCACAACACACACATGAATAATGGAAAACTCACGTCCCATGTCCCCCAGTCCTCGCCACCAACTCTCTCTCTCTCTCTCTCTCTCTCTCTCTCTCTCTCTCTCTCTCTCTCTCTCTCTCTCTCTCTCTCTCTTCCTCTTCCCTTTTGTTCCCTCTCCAGTCTGTTAGCCATCAACTTCCTTCTTCACCCTCCCTTCCCTTCAATCAATTGTCCCAGATTTCAGCTCGTTATCCAACTTTGCTTCATTATCCAATTCTTAGTTATTATCTGAACTTAGTTAACCCTTTGATGGCTACGTATTTGGTACACCTTTCCTTAATTACTGATCACTCTGAGACACTTCTACTTGTTCTACAGCCACCACCAACCTTTGAAATAAGTAAAAAATAACGAAATATATTCCTTTTCCTTCCATATTTTCTTATAGATGCTTATAAAGATTTCATGCATTGCTTCTGGCGCTGCTGTCTCGTATTTCAGTAATTAATAACACATCGTATCGTGACAAAACTTCCTAATGGTGACAGTAAACACCCACACATCCATCACTCTATCAACCAGCCACCCAATGACAGTAGTAGGGCAAGTGGGTTAAGAGGGTAATAATTCTGACAGTAACAAGCATGAGGGGAACAAAGTGCAACTGGCGCCGTGACAAGGTGGGTGCAGTGTATCATGGGGAGATGGCTGGGGTGTACCTAGAGAGGAGGACTGGGTTTAAGGTGCAAGTTTAAGATGACAGTTGGCAAGATGTGAAGCTTTTGGCACGTATAATACAGCTACTCTCTCTCTCTCTCTCTCTCTCTCTCTCTCTCTCTCTCTCTCTCTCTCTCTCTCTCTCTCTCTCTCTCTCTCTCTCTTTATTTTATCCTCTTCATCCACTTCTCTCCTTCCTATATCACTTCCTGTCTTTCTCTCCAGCTGCATCCATTTCCCTTCTTTCCTCCCCTCGCCTCCTTATCTCCTCTTATTTCTCTTCTTCCACTCCTCTCCTCCTCCTCCTCCTCCTCTACCCATTCCTCCTCTTCTCCACTCTCTCGCCCTACCTTGTTCCATTACTGTACTAATATGTACACAAGTTAATCGAGCACACACACACACACACACACACACACACACACACACACACACACACACAATGTTCTGAGAAAGGTGCATACACACGTTTCTCTCAAGACCTTCAGTGAGTACATACATACATACATACATACATACATACATATATATACATACAAACAAACATACACAGACGTTCACATATACATTTCCGGGTCATACATAATATATGCGAGACTTTAGTGCTAAAAGTTTCCCAAATATGGAAGTTTGTCATTCTCCTCCTCCTCCTCCTCCTCCTCCTTACTTTCTTCCATCTTTTGCATCTTGTCCAAGTCTTTCTGCTCTCTTCTATATGTCTGTCCGTATGTATGTATGTATATATATGTATGTATAACCACCTCTCTCTCTCTCTCTCTCTCTCTCTCTCTCTCTCTCTCTCTCTCTCTCTCTCTCTCTCTCTCTCTCTCTCTCTCCAGACCCACGAAAAAGAAAAACACGCATTTCACCCTTCACCGTGAAAGGAATGATGGAAGGAAGGATAAATGACAGAAGAAAAAGATGGACAAGATGGATGAGAAAAGGGAGAGAGGAAGAGGGAAAGGGGAGAGGGAAAGGAGAGAGGGGAGGGAGTGAGGGAAGGGAGAGAGTGGCCAGGCAGTATCTAAGCCAGCCGTCGCTCTGATCCCTTCCAGCTGGCGTGTCTGTGGCGAAGACTCACTCAGTTCTGTACAATTCTCATGCCACGCCTCTGCCGCTCCTCAGACGCAGGTATTACTTCGCCCCCTCAGTGGAATTAAGTTTGTGTAGTAGCGTGTCGGGTACTCTTGGGAAGGAAACACGTGAGAGATACACTTTGTAGACAGATAGGTAATTAAATAAGACAAGGTAGCGAGGGAAGTGTTCGACTTTACTGTTACTTCATTGTATCCACCCCTTACACACTGCCAGCCAATATGAATTAGATAATTGGAATTGTTATTTTTTTTTTTTTATGTAGGAAGGATACTGGCCAAGGGCAACAAAAATCTAATAAAAAAAATGCCCACTGAAATGCTTCACTACTACTACTACTACTACTACTACTACTGTTAGTCATAGTATCATAATCAGCAGCAGGAAAGGCTAATGCAACAAGCACACTGGTATACCTTGCTTACGACCATAATCTGTCCCAAAGTCGCCGTCGGAAACACAAAAAAAAAAAAAAAAACAGTCGGATGGCAAGACATTATCCTCAAAAAAAAAAAAAAAAAGTTAAAACAAAACAAAAGATCATCAATTAAAAGTGCAGTAAAACGCGTATAACCAATGCCTTTTACCCTACAATGCATAGTGCAGTGTTTATCATTGGCAAATATATCAACAGAGTCACGAAAACACATAAAAATGGTAATCACACAAGTGACTAGTTGGTCGTATGCTAACTTAGTTGTTGTAAGCAAAAACAAATAAAATAAATAAATAAATAAATAAATAAAATAAAATAATAATATAATAATAATAATAATAATAATAATAATAATAATAATAATAATAATAATAATAATAATCTTTTGGTCAATAACGCGTTACTTCTAAATCAAATACTTCCTATCTCCAGTATCCCACATCAAACTTTTTACTAACGGTGATGAAAACAAAGAAAGATGGAACCGGCTCCACTTGTATCAGTACCGTGGGATTCAAGACGCCCCTGGAGACGGAGGAGGAAGGCACAACCGCAGCAGGAAGGCGGCGGGGGGAGGAAGAGGGTGAGAGGGATTAGGTAGACATGACTGATGACTGAAAAGAAAACAGGAAAGGAAAAGAATGAAATCGAGCTTAGTTTTTAAGTCCGACCGCTACCATCCATTAGTGCACATACATACATACATACATACATACATACATATATATTTACATATAGCCAAACAGCCAGACAGACAGAAACAAACAGATACAGACAGATAAGATATGCAGACGAAATGACAGTCAAACACAAACATAGATAATTACGCAGAGAGAGAGAGAGAGAGAGAGAGAGAGAGAGAGAGAGAGAGAGAGAGAGAGAGAGAGAGAGAGAGAGAGAGAGAGAGAGAGAGAGAGAGAGAGAGAGAGAGAGAGAGAGAGAGAGAGAAAGCAGAAACAAAGGCAGTCAGTTGGTGAGGAGGATAACAGCACAGATAAAGCTCCCCAAGAAAGCAACAAGAGAGAGGCGAGTCAGGCGATGAGTGACTGAGGCGGAGAAACACAACGCCTGGGAAGAAACACAAACACTGGAGAGCTGATGAAGGTAACGACGCGTGGGATTAACGCTGCTGCACTGATGACCAAGGGCTGGGATGCACACTATAGTCATTTCCAGTTTTTTTTTTCTTTTTTTAATGCACAGGAAGACCCAAAGACAAAAAGGAAATTCAGGAGATGGAAACACATTGAAGTAACACCAATTTCCTTTCTCATATAACATTTAATACTAAAGAAAGAGCCAATGCAGGTTTAGAGGTGTCTTGAAATTCTTCTCCAGATATAAGAGGGAAAAAAGACAGATGCAGACAGAGTTCTAGAGTCTACAAACATTTACTATTCCTCTCTCATTTCTAAGCACTCTGGACTGCTGGGAGTGTGCACGTTACTGCGTTATCTAAGATTTATTTGTAGATATACCAGGGAGTGAGGAAGGGAGGGAGGGAGGGAATTAAGGAATGAAGGGAGGAACGAACGAACAAACGAAGGAGGAAGGAAAGAAGGAACGAGTGAAGGAAGGAAGGAAGGAAGGAGGAAAGGAAGGAAAAAAGGAAGGAATGAACGAACGAACGAACGAACGAACGAAGGAGGAAGGCATGAAGGAGTGAAGGAAGGAAGGAAGGAGTGACGTATAGGGCCCCATAAACTTAAAAAGCGGTATCCATTTTTAAGTCAAGTAATTAGCATCTCATCAGCACTTTTAAAGACGCAACCCCGCCTGGCCACACGGGGACATTATTATTATTATTATTAGTAGTAGTAGTAGTAGTAGTAGTAGTAGTAGTAGTAGTAGTAGTAGTAGTAGTATCAGCAGTAATAGTAGTATTAATACCATCATTACCACCATCATAGTTACTATTATCAGAGATGTACCCTAAATAAAGATAAACTAAAGTAACTTAATACATAACTAGACGATTAACTACCTGACTCACTAACATACAAAATAAATAGATAAAAAAAATGAAAAAAATGAAAAAAAAATGTAAAAAAAAAAAATCAGGAAAAATAATACAATGAGAAATTTAAACGCCCAACAATGAATAAAGCACAAAATAAAAACAAACAAAAAAACAAAACAAAACAAAAATAAGAATTCAACTTCATAACACTTACATTTGAGCACCAAGTACGAGAAAAAAATAAAAATAAAAACAATGAACACTCCACAAAAAAAAACTACTGCAACATTACCTTCTCACCTCTCACTTCTCACCAATACTCTTCATTTACAAGGCACACACGCAAAGAGGAACGCTATGAGGTCCAGCCAGGCCAGCAAGGGTCAGGGCGTGTGAGTGAGTGGTGAGGTGAATGTAATGGGAAGCAGTGCATATATTAATTGATTAGTGAAGGGTGGAGATATACGGTAAACACACACACACACACACACACACACACACACACACACACACACACACACACACACACACACACACACACACACACACACACACACACACACACACACACACGGGCAGTCGATTGGTATTTCTCTCTCTCTCTCTCTCTCTCTCTCTCTCTCTCTCTCTCTCTCTCTCTCTCTCTCTCTCTCTCTCTCTCTCTCTCTCTCTCTACGAATGCAATAAGTGAGAAATAAAATAGTGAGAAAAAATAAAGATAACAAAAAACAAAGCAGAGAGAGAGAGAGAGAGAGAGAGAGAGAGAGAGAGAGAGAGAGAGAGAGAGAGAGAGAGAGACCAAGCCAAGCCAGACCTGACCAAAGATGAGGGAAACAATTATAATGCAAAGCGGTACCAGAAAAGATACTACAATTTTCCACACAAGCAGCAATACACTGAGGAAGGGAGGATTACGAGAACCGGCAGAGTGATTAGGGAAGGTAAAAGTGATACCTGTCTTCATTACGAGCTATTGTCCAAGCCGTGCAATGGTAATCTCCTTTGTCTGTATGTATGGATGAATGTTTTTCTCTTGAGTGAGGGAGGGAATGAGGGAGAGGGAGAGGGAGTGAGGAAGAGAAGACAAGTAGATATAAACACACATATAGGATAGAAATATACAAACTGACAGACACTGAGAGATAAGTAGGTTACGTTAGCTTAGGTTGGGGGATAAACTAATTGATATACATAGACTGACACATACATTGATACATATAGATACACAGACAGACAGGTAAAAATGCAGGCAGATAGATCCACAAATAGACAAACAAGCATAATACACAACAAACATTTCCACACACACACACACACACACACACAGACACACTTACTTCTCCTTTAGTGTGTCACCTTCTTACCCCATAAAGCACGTTACTGAGTGAACGTAGCTTGCGGTATCTAGAGCAAACCTGCAAGTGACAGCCGCATCACGGTGAGCCACTGTCAACTGTGTACACTTGTCTGTAGCAATGACACATCGCCGCCACATGTGTCATCTATGTGTCAGCTGTTCTCATGTCGTATATAAAAACTCACGAGTGCATTTGCAGATGTATAACGTTAAAATGGCTTTAAAAGAGAGAGAGAGAGAGAGAGAGAGAGAGAGAGAGAGAGAGAGAGAGAGAGAGAGAGAGAGAGAGAGAGAGAGAGAGAGAGAGAGAGAGAGAGAGAGAGAGAGAGAGAGAGAGAGAGAGAGAGAGAGATTAATATTGCGTCCTATATTTTGCATAGTGTGTTATGGAAATGAAAAATAAAGCAGGAGAAAAAAAAATTGCTTGCAGGAGGAGGAGGAGGAGGAGGAGGAGGAGGAGGAGGAGGAGGAGGAGGAGGAGGAGGAGGAGGAGGAGGAGGAAGAAGAGGAGGAGGAGGAGGAGGAGGAGGAGGAGGAAGAGGAGGAGGAAGAGGAAAAGAAGGAGGAGGAGGAGGAGGAACAAGAAGAACAAGAACAAGAACAAGAACAAGAACAAGAAAAAGAAGAAGAAGAAGAAGAAAGATAAAGTTGAGAGAGACGCAAGCTGTAACAGACAAGCACCACCACCACCACCACCACCACCACCACTACAGTAACTAATCCAAGTGTGCCTTCAGCTGGTGTCTTGCACAGCTGGCCGACCATACACACACACACACACACACACACACACACACACACATCTTCCCACACCTACAAACCCATTCCCTCCCTCCCTTCCTCCCTCCCCTTACTTCAAACACATCTCCCTTATACTATACACTTCAAACTCTCTTCAAGCCCATAACACTGACTGACTTTCCTCCCGCCACTTCACACATTATTTTCCTCTCCCTTCCCCCTTCATTACCATCTCTCCATCTCCCTTCACCTCCTCTCCCAGTCATTCTTCCCCTCCCTTAACCCTTTACTGCCTCCGCCCCCATCACCATTCACTCCCCCTCTCTCCATCTCTCCTCACCTCCTCTCCCAGTCATTCTTCCCCTCCCTTCACCTTTTACTGCCTCCCCCCATCACCGTTCACTCTCCCCCCACTCTCTGCTTACTCTCCTTCCCTCTCTCTTTCAAGCACACGCAACATGAACATTGTGGGTTTTACGAAGGAGAATACTTCTAAATTTGCATACAAGTCCACTACACAGGTGCCTTACAGGAGGAGGAGGAGGAGGAGGAGGAGGAGGAGGAGGAGGAGGAGGAGGAGGAGGAGGAGGAGGAGAACATGGTGCAGGAGATAGAAAATAGGAAACGAAGAATAAGCAGGAGGAGAAGGAAGAGGAGGAGGAGGAAAGACAAACTCCCATATTTGGGAATTTTTTTGCACTGAAATCTTTCGCATATATTATTTATGACACAGAAATGTATATGTATGCATGTATGTATGTATGTATGTATGTATGTATGTATTTGGATGTGTGTATATACATGTTTAAGTTTAATTATTGGACGCCTTGAGAGAAACGCGAGTAATTATGAATGTGTGTGTGTGTGTGTGTGTGTGTGTGTGTGTGTGTGTGTGTGTGTGTGTGTGTGTGTGTGTGTGTGTGTGTGTGTGTGTGTGTGTGTGTGTGTGTCGATTAACTTATGCACATATTAGTACAGTAATGGAACAAGGTAGGGCGAGAGAGTGAAGGAGGAGGAGGAGGAGGAGGAGGAGGAGGAGGAGGAGGAGGAGGAGGAGGAGGAGGAGGAGGAGGAGGAGGAGGAGGAGGGAGACGAACGGTATAGGATGAGTAAGAGGAGATAAGGAGACGAGAGAATGAAGGACAGGACACAGAAGCAGCTGAAGAGAAAGACAGGAAGTGACGAATGAAGGAGAAAAAACAAAACAAAAACAAATGGGAGATAATAAAAAGAAAACACTAAAAAGGGATAAGAAAGAAACAAAGAAAACACAAAGAAACACAAAAGAACAATTAAAAGTAAACCCATTAACCAAATCAAGACTGTAACTAAATAAAAAAAATAAATAAAAAGAAAAAAATAACACGAGAACAGAAGAGGAATAGGAGGAGGAGGAGGAGGAGGAGGAGGAGGAGGAGGAGGAGGAGGAGGAGGAGGAGGAGGAGGAGGCGGAGGAGGAGGAGGAAAATGAGATCACGGGCTGCTCAGGTACTCATAATGGACGTGTGAGGGGGGAAGGAAGGAGGAAGAAGGAAGGAGGAACGGAGTAGGAAGGAGGGAGGAGGAGGGAAAGAGGGAAGGAGATGCAGGCGTGTCTATGGAGCAGTTAGGAAGGAGGTCAGGTCAGAGAGAGAGAGAGAGAGAGAGAGAGAGAGAGAGAGAGAGAGAGAGAGAGAGAGAGAGAGAGAGAGAGAGAGAGAGAGAGAGAGAGATGAATAGTGATAGGCTGAAACTTTCCTGTTCTCGCTTCCTCCTTTCTCTTTGTTTTTCCTTCCTTTTCACTTTTCCTCCTCCTCTTCCTTCCTCTCGCTCTAATTTGCTCTATTAATGTGCTAATGTGTACATAAGGCAACACACACACACACACACACACACACACACACACACACACACACACGAAGACAAGGAGAGACAAAAACGTTATATATTGAATAAATAAATAAAAAAAAAAGTTGATATCTTTTTACTATTTTTGTCATTTTATTTTTTATTCTTGGTTTTCTTTTCCTTCCTCATTTCTTCCTCCTCCTCCTCCTCCTCCTCCTCCTCCTCCTCCTCCTCCTCCTCCTCCTCCTCCTCTTCCACCACCTCCTGCTCCTTCTCCTCAAGCATTTCCTCTTGTTCCATTGTTTTTGTCATTGTTTTTTTGTGGGAGTGTCAGGAGAAAAATGAAGGATGGATAAGAAGGAAAAAGACGGAAGATGAAGATGAAAAGATGACGACGATAAAGAAAAAAACAAACAAATAACAATAGAAGAAGAAGAAGAAGAAGAAGAAGAAGAAGAAGAAGAAGAAGAAGAAGAAGAAGAAGAAGAAGAAGAAGAAGAAGAAGAAGAAGAAGAAGAAGAAGAAGAAGAAGAAGAAGAAGAAGAAGAAGAAGAAGAAGAAGAAGAAGAAGAAGAAGAAGAAGAAGAAGAAGAAGAAGAAGAAGAAGAAGAAGAAGAAGAAGAAGAAGAAGAAGAAGAAGAAGAAGAAGAAGAAGAAGAAGAAGAAGAAGAAGAAGAAGAAGAAGAAGAAGAAGAAGAAGAAGAAGAAGAAGAAGAAGAAGAAGAAGAAGAAGAAGAAGAAGAAGAAGAAGAAGAAGAAGAAGAAGAAGAAGAAGAAGAAGAAGAAGAAGAAGAAGAAGAAGAAGAAGAAGAAGAAGAAGAAGAAGAAGAAGAAGAAGAAGAAGAAGAAGAAGAAGAAGAAGAAGAAGAAGAAGAAGAAGAAGAAGAAGAAGAAGAAGAAGAAGAAGAAGAAGAAGAAGAAGAAGAAGAAGAAGAAGAAGAAGAAGAAGAAGAAGAAGAAGAAGAAGACAACCAAAAAAACAAAACCACTGAACAGTATAAAAAAAAAAAAAAAAAAAGAAAAAGAAGGACCACACCTAGCAGTGACGTCATGAGCACTCATTAAGGTGTAGGAAAGTCTTTGATGCAGCCAAACACATTATCCTTCCTTCCTTCCTTCCCTCCTCTCCCTCCCTCCCTCCTTCCCACGTCTCCTCTCCCTCTCTCCCTTTCTGGCATTCCTCCGCGTTCCTCCCATTCTGAGTCTTCTCAATTCCTTCGATGACTGTCCTCCTCCTCCTCCTCCTCCTCCTCCTCCTCCTCCTCCTCCTCCTCCTCCTCCTCCTCCTCCTCCTTCTACTACTGCTAATGCTCCTTCAACCCTCTTCTCCTCTATCTTCTACTTTTTCTCTCTCTCCTGCTCCTCCTTCTTCTACTACTAATGTTCCTCCAACCCTCTCCTCCTTTACCTCCTACTTCTCTTCCTTCTCTTTCTCCTCCTACTTCTACTATCCATTAATGCTCCTTCAACTCTTCTTCCTTATATCTTCTCCTATTTCTCTTACTTCTCTTCTCCTCCTGCACTGTTCTTTACCTCTTGCATCTCTTCATCTTTCTCTTTCTTTTCCTTGTCATTTTCTTGCGTCGTTTTCTATTTCTTCATTTCCTTGCTTTACATTAGATGGTGGAGCAATAACAGGCAGTCTCACATTTGGCCATTTCCTTCATTTTTACCTTCCCACCTCATTCCATCTGCTTGTCGTCTTCTTTTTCCTCTTACTCTTCCATTATTATTCTTCAGTTTCCCTTTTCTACCTCCTCCTCCTTCTCCTACTACTATTTCTCTCTCTCTCCTCATTCTCCTCCTCCTTTTTCCCGCCTCTCTTCTTTCTATCTTTTCATCTGTGTTCTTCTCCTCCTCCTCCATTTTCATCTGCATTCTTCTTCTCCTCCTCCTCCTCCTCTTCTTCATTCAGCATTCTTAAGCTTTCTTCGTCTCTCCTTTTCTTTATCACTCTCTTCCTTGTTATTCTTTGCAGTCCTTTTTGCTACAGTTTTGTTTCCACTCACCTTCATTGCTCTCTCTCTCTCTCTCTCTCTCTCTCTCTCTCTCTCTCTCTCTCTCTCTCTCTCTCTCTCTCTCTCTCTCTCTCTCTCTCTCTCTCTCTCTCTCGTTTTTTTCCTCTTTCGTTTCTTCCTTTTTCTTTTTTTTTTACTTTTGATTATCTTTTTTTTTTAATTATTCATTTTAACTTTTTTCAACCATTCATTATTCTCCTTTACCATCCTTGTTCCTTCTTATTTTCTTTCTCTAAACTCTTATTATTCTCTTTCCTAGCAGTTCTTTCTCTTCCTTTTTTTCCCCCTCCTATTCACATTTTTTTCATTACTTTGTTTCCTTTCTTGAATTTGTCCTCCTATTTTCTCGTTATTTTTTCTCTTCATCTTTCTTCTCTTCGCCTCATTTCTTTCCTTTCCTCCAACTTCCTCGCCTTTTTTTCAATATCATCATCTATTTATTCGTTATTCTTCGTCTTCATGTTTCTTCTCTTCGCTTGATTTTCATTCTCTCTTCTTTTTTCTCTTTCCTTGCTTCTTTTCTAATCTCCTTGTTTATCTGTTGTTCTTTTACTATCCTCTTTCTTCTGTTTACATCATTTAGCTCCTTTCCGCCATATTGCTTTCTTTCTTTACCTTTTATTCTCATATTTCTTCAGTTCATTCATTTTCCTTCGTTCCTCTATCCTCCTTTCTTTCCTAACCTCTTCTTTTATTTATATGATGTTGTTCCTGTTCAAGTTTCATTTATTTCATTTATTTACATCACTTACCATCTCTCTCTCTCTCTCTCTCTCTCTCTCTCTCTCTCTCTCTCTCTCTCTCTCTCTCTCTCTCCTGTTCACTTTCTTACTTTTCTTTTTACCTAAGTTATTCCATGTTTTCACCGTTTCTCGTATTCATAAAACGTACCTTAACTATTTTCTTTCACTTTTTTCTTTACTCTATCTCTTTCTTGTCGACTTTTCTACTACTTTCTTCTTTCTTATTTGTTCTTTCTTTTCACTGTTTCTCGTATTCATAAAACGTACCACTTTTTTTTCTTAAGGGGGGAAGAGAGAGGGTCCGAATGAAGCAGGACAAAGGTACAGAAAAAAAAGGGGAAAAAATTCAAACTTTCCTTCTCCCCGCGTCATGTCCACTCTCTTTAAATTTATCTTTCTTACTACGCATTTCTCTCTCTCTTCTTTCTTCTCTACCATTTGTACCTCTCTCTCTCTCTCTCTCTCTCTCTCTCTCTCTCTCTCTCTCTCTCTCTCTCTCTCTCTCTCTCTCTCTCTCTCTCTCTCTCAAGGTCAGAACAAACTAAGGAAGACTTTTATTTGTTCGTGTTTCATTAAATTGGGAACTCTCTTTCTCTCTCTCTCTCTCTCTCTCTCTCTCTCTCTCTCTCTCTCTCTCTCTCTCTCTCTCTCTCATGGGAGGAGGGGGAGCGTGCGTTTCAGTGATTACAAAACAATGAATACACTTGAGAGAGAGAGAGAGAGAGAGAGAGAGAGAGAGAGAGAGAGAGAGAGAGAGAGAGAGAGAGAGAGAGAGAGAGAGAGAGAGAGAGAGAGAGAGAGAGAGAGAGAGAGAGAGAGAGAGAGAGAGAGAGAGAGTTTTATACCTACAGTTAGAAAAAAAAATTCCTTTGGTGTTAACTTTACCACACACACACACACACACACACACACACACACACACACACACACACACACACACACACACACACCACGGGTAAAGGGTTAAGACAGTGTCACGAGGCTGAGATGAGCAATTAAGTGTTCCTGACAGTGACATCAACAGGAGGAGGAGGAGGAGGAGGAGGAGGAGGAGGAGGAGGAGGAGGAGGAGGAGGAGGAGGAGGAGGAGGAGAGGCGCAGCGCTCTCTCCCTGTGCCTTCATTTGAGGACAGAGTGGCGGGGCAGTGCTGTCATTGGTGCAACTGAGAGATAAAGAGTAGTAGTAGTAGTAGTAGTAGTAGTAGTAGTAGTAGTAGTAGTAGTAGTAGTAGTAGTAGTAGTAGTAGTAGTAGTAGTAGTAGTAGTAGTGTTAATATTTCCTCTCAGTAAACAATGTATGCCTCTCCAGAAAAAAATACTAAAAATAAAATAAGTGAAAAAAAAGCACCATGCTCTGTGCGGAGGAACTACTTTATGATGAACAAAAGATGAGGAAAAAAGTAATTGTTATAATGGAAGTACCTCCTTGTTTTAATATGCTAAGCCTGTACGAAGTTTTATGAATGCAGAGTTAATTAAACTTTGCAGAAAATGGTGTAGATTCCACATCTTTCTCGTTCAAAACGTTGCTTTCTCAAATTATATCAGAATAATAAGTTACCTGAAAATTTTAATAATATTACTTTCATTAATAATATAACAAACCTCACTTTCTTGAATTCACCTTGACTATAAATTTACTTCAAACTATTAATTTCTTTTTAAGCAAGACTTGAAGGCACTCCTTGGTGTGTAATATAATATCTGCACATTCTATTATTCGTAAACCTTTTGACGTTTGAAGACAACCTCCAACATTCACACCACACTCACTTTTAATACAGGCGTGGCACAGGCACAAGGAAACAAGTAAATATATCACTGAGGACTAATACCACTGTTCTTGTCTTTCATTTCCTCAAGGGTTGGGTTTCCTTCACTTTACTTTTGCTCTCTCTTACTTCAGCTTCGAACTCGCATATCATCAAGGAAGGCATCAGATAACAGATAACACAAATGTCAAGTCTCGGGAGCAGTTTCCTATTTCCTTACAGTGACTCCGAAGTGCTCCACCGTCTTGGATCCCTTTTAGACTCTTAGAAAATCCATAAGTACTGAAACCTTTCATAATATAACATCGAATAGATTCTGAGAGAGAGAGAGAGAGAGAGAGAGAGAGAGAGAGAGAGAGAGAGAGAGAGAGAGAGAGAGAGAGAGAGAGAGAGAGAGAGAGAGAGAGAGAGAGAAAGTATAGAAACCTTTCGAAATATACAGTAAGATTTAATAAATTAATAAAAAAAAATACGTAACTAGAGAAACCTTTCGTATTATGAGATCCAACACAGTAATAGGGGGAAAAAAAAAGTCACTGAAACCTTTCCTAATACAATATAAGATCAACATAACGGGATAAAAAAAACAAAAAAACATGCGCATTAAAACCTTTCGTAACATAAGATCTAACACATTAACAGAAAATAAATAAAAAAAAAGCACTGAAACGTTTCGTAATACAGGATGTAATAGCTTTCATTAACCACTACAAGCACCGTATACAGAGGAGTCAGCCGTCACATTGCACCGCCTACTAACATTGTCCTGCACCACACACTGACCTCTGACCTTACACGGGACACAATTGAGCACCATCCCGGCCTGTAATACGATGACCCACCAGCAATTCAGTTCAAAATTTCCCTAATTGGATTCATACAAGGCACTGCTGTGTTAGGGGAGCCGCTAGTGACTCCGCCGAGCTCTGACAAAGGAAACGCGGCCAGTAAAGCACCAGGATCATTCATAGTGTGTGCTGGCATTGCGCCGTGTCTTCCCTCACATGGTCTCTCTGCTGTCTATATGTGTATGTATGTGTCTGTCTATCTATCTCTCTCTATCCTCGTATTGTCATTTTCTTTCACTTTTTTTTTTCTGAGTCATTTCGTCACTCACTTCTTTAACCACCTCCTTTAATTTTGCCGCTATTCTTTAAATTCTTTCTATCTTCCATGTTAAACTATAATTAATCTTGCAAAACACAGTTACTAATGTATATTTCATTCCTCAATACCACACTAACTGCTTCCCTCCCTCCTCCTTCCACTCACACGCCCTCTCATCCTCCAGCCCCACGCCACAGCCTCGTTACTCCTACCACTCTCTACATTCCACAGTCTCGGCACTCATTCTACCCTCTCCATTCCACAGGTTCGCCAAACATTCCTCATTCAAGACTCAGTTAAACACTACCAACATCTCCCCTTCATTACTAGCAGAATTGCACTGGAGGGGCAAAAAATGGAAATAAAAATATCACAGGAGCTTCAAAATATATCTAATAAAAAAGAGAGAAAAATAACAGAAAAAATATTAATTCATGATCATAATTCTTCAACATCACGCAGAAATATGTTAATGACGAGGCTACTCAAATCATAAGCCTAGATCTGTAGCAATAACATGCATCATCCTGTACTTGAATATTACCAATTTTTTTTTACATGCATGACAGCTCTCCACCCACTGACGGCCAGACCAGGGCAACACCAACACACAGACACCAACACAAACACAAACACACCAACACAAACACACTAGCACATACACGACTACACATACATACCTACACATACACACCAACATATACATAAAGTCTTGAAAGCCACCAACTCCACCAGTCTACATCATATTGTTCACACTGCAACTGTCAATCATTGATGCTTCCTGTAAGATCCCCTTCACCTGTTGCGGAGATGAATTATAAGTTTTGATATACCTTGATTTTATTTTTTAGAGGAATTCAGATAAGTAAAAGCAGTAGTAGTAGTAGTAGTAGTAGTAGTAGTAGTAGTAGTAGTAGTAGTAGTAGTAGTAGTAGTAGTAGTAGTAGTAGTAGTAGTAGTAGTAGTAGTAGTAGTAGTAGTAGTAGTAGTAGTAGTAGTAGTAGTAGTAGTAGAAGAGCTAGCGTCAGCAGAACAGAGAATGACTAATACCATACAAGGGAACGAAAACATTTCTTACGAGAGAAGATTAGAACTTTTAAATTTACATTCGTCAGAGAGGCGTAGATTAATATGGGACCTGACAGAGGTATTAAAAAAGGCATCAGGGATATAACAAAGCTAATATACACAAAATCCTTAGGCCTAGTAATCAGAATAGGACGAGAAATAAAGGGTTCAAGCGTATAAAAAAAAGGGAGTAGGAAACAGGGAGAAATTAGCACAACAGAATAGTAGAGGACTGAAAAGAAGTAGAGGACTGAAAAGAAGATTCGGTAATCAAACTAGACCAGTTTATGAATAGGGATGATTGGCGGATATAGGGAGGTACGTGTGCTTCATGGAGAGAATACTACGTGTGGGCCTGATGGGTTCTTGAAGCTTCCCTTGTTTTTCTTATGTTGTAGTAGTAGTAGTAGTTAGTAGTAAGTAGTAGTAGTAGTAGTAGTAGTAGTAGTAGTAGTAGTCGTAGTAGTAGTAGTAGTAGTAGTAGTAGTAGTAGTAGTAGTAGTAGTAGTAGTAGTAGTAGTAGTAGTAGTAGTAGCAGCAGTAGTAGTAAATAACATTAGCAGTTAGAATAGCACCAGCAAAATAATACACAACATAACACACACACACACACACACACACACACACACACACACACACACACACACACATCTTCCCACACCGAGATCGCGACAGCATCCACACCCCGCATACTCACAGCCATGAATAATGAGGGCAATGAAGGTACCGTGGCGGAGGCGGCGCGGGGTGCGTGGATCACAGTAATGAGCGGTGATGTAACTGCAGGTGGGGTGCTTTAAATGGGCCACTTAGGGAACCATTAGTGGGTGAAGACGGAGTGGCAGGAGAGTGTTAGTGAAAGTTACGCATGTCTTACGTTATTTATTGCCTTACGTACCTGCAGACGGAAGGAGAGAGAGCGTACGACCAAGGTGGAGTGAAGAAGAGATCTCGTAAGACGCCATGACATCAAGAGTAAGAGGGTAAAGGTGTGAGTGACTAGAGTGAACGAGAGGTAGATGAGAAGAGTGAGTGAATGTTAGAAGGGTATTTATTGCAACTGAAGACGCAAGGAAGGAGAGAGAGAGAGAGAGTATGACCGGGGGAGAGTGATGAAAGGAGGGCAAGATGATATGACCTTGAGTATGAGATTGATGGTGGGTGACTACATAAGAACATAGTAAAATAAGGGAAGCTGCAAGAAGCCATCAGGTCTACACGTGGCAGTCCCTGTAAGAAACATACCTACCAATTTCCACTCATCATCCCCATCCATAAATTTGTTTAATCTTTTAAAGTCCTCTAATGTCTCAGCACTAACAACCATCTACCACTATTTGAGAACCAATTCCCTTCTTATCTCTTAAAAATCTAAAATCTTACAAGCTTGAACCCCTCATTTCTATTCTATCCTGATTACTGATTCTGAGAGTTGCTTACGTCTCCCTTGTTATAACCTCTACACCACTTAAAGACTTCTATCAGGTCCCTGCATAACCTACGTCTCTCTAAGGAATGTAGATTTCATAGCTTTAGTCTCGTTTCATAAGGAATACCCCTCATCCCCTGTACTCTGCATCCCCTTGTAGGTGTGATTAGAGTGGGAGCGAAAAGGCTGAGTGAGAGCTATAAGTGTGCTAGTTAAGAGTGTGTAGAGTGACTGGGAGAGGGAGAGAAAAAAAAAATAGGAGTAATAAAGTGTGGTACGTATGAGTGATTAGAGTGAGAGGGATATGAAAAGGGTACTTGAGAGATATAAGCGTGTTTGAGAGAGAGAGAGAGAGAGAGAGAGAGAGAGAGAGAGAGAGAGAGAGAGAGAGAGAGAGAGAGAGAGAGAGAGAGAGAGAGAGAGATGGAGAGAGAGAGAGAGAGAGAGAGAGAGAGAGAGAGAGAGAGAGTTAACCAATAATGCATCAACTCAATATGTACACTAGGCATGCAGCAACTCACCCACCAATCGCCAATCATATCCAGGCGGCACTTTTGGGGAACATATCGCTGGAAATCCGATCACCTGGAACATGAATAAGCTCTGGCGACTTAATCCTCGTCCGCCAATTTAGAGGGAACGTGACTTTTTTATTTTTTTTTAACAACCAATTGATCGTATCTGTTTATTTCAGCTCTTGATGTTTAGCTGTCCCTCTCATGTCAATTAACTTGTATTAAAAAAGATGCTAGGTGTGTATTAGAGGGTGTTAGGTGAAGGGTGTGAAATAAATATGCTTTTACGGTGAGAGCTGATGAAATGTTTATTCAAGTGAAGAGGGGAAAAATATTGAAATACGTTTGCATGAAGATAAAATCTGTAATATTTATTCGCAGCTGAGAAAAGAAAATGTTAATAGATGTGTTCAGGTGTAGGCGGAGACAAAAATAAAATGTTTTCAGGTGACAAGAGAGAGAGTGAGAGAGAGAGAGAGAGAGAGAGAGAGAGAGAGAGAGAGAGAGAGAGAGAGAGAGAGAGAGAGAGAGAGAGAGAGAGAGAGAGAGAGAGAGAGAGAGAGAGAGAGAGAGAGAGAGAGAGAGAGAGAGAGAGAGAGAGAGAGAGAGAGAGAGAGAGAGAGAGAGAGAGAGAGAATTACGATTTGTCTTGAAAATTCTGTAAGGCAATACGTTACATTTTTCAGTGGCTACATGAACTACACATTTAATTCCATTTCTTAATAATTCATTTTCTATTTTCGTAAACAAAAACAAAAAAAAACGCTTTTTAGAAAAAAATATGGAGATACATGTGTGTTTGGTTGTCACCTGTCAAACGCTTTCCTTTTCCTTTTTTTTTCTTTTTACTATTCTTACTCATAAAAACGAGTTATAAGTCCGAAAATAACAATAATATTTTCTAAAATAACTCCAAGAACATGTATTTGTTCTAACATCGTGAAAAGCAGCAGTACTCACCTCACTGGAACAAGCTTTTATAACCATTCACATAATTAACGCAATATCTTATTTACTATTATTATTATTATTATTATTATTATTATTATTATTATTATTATCTGTTTATTTATTTATTTTTACTTTATTCATTTATTTATTTTTTTTTTTCATTTCACTGTCATTAAAATTCTATGCCGAGTCTTGATAGCTCACGTCCAGTTAGCAGCACAGCACATGTCACGATTTCAGTTATTTGCAAGGACTAAGTTGTTACATATTTCTGGTGAAGTGTAAATTCGAATTATTTTTGACGTGTCATGTCTTCATACTTTACATTTATCACATAAAATTGTGCATACTTTCGTTTGTCTTTTAGTGGTGTAAGTGTCTTTATATTCCGGTATTATGAGAACCTCGCTTAGATCAACCTTTTAAACGTTTTCAAGTGTGCTTTCATGATATTAGTAACAATTTAACAAAGATTCCAAGCTGCACGCAGAAAAAACACCCATGAAAACTAGCAAAATAACCTGCATAACCTTTCAAAATTTCTCTGAACGCAAAAATTCAGAAAGTTAAAGAAAATGAGACTTAAATGAGAGCGAACCAAAACTCCTCAAGGTATGGCGGTCATATATCGAGGCGCGGCGATGGAGTTGAGGGGGCAGCAGTAATTAAAGGTTCATACCTCGCCTCTTATTAATGATGGAAGTTCCCGGCAATGACTCCAGACTTCACGCCAAGTTCAAGCAGCGCCGTGATCGAGCGTCGCCTTGCATGCCTCCACTGGCGACTCAATAACACCGTATTTCTGAAACACCTCTGCGCCGCACTCCCACTACTTTCAAAAGCCTGCAGTTGAAGTTACACAGGTTTCTAAGGGTGTTTTTACGGTTCTAGTGACAGATTTAACGAGATTTCTACATTATTAACAGGAAAAACACACTTGGGAACCTGGCTAATCATCTCTGTGGCCTTTGAAAACAGTCGAGGTGAGAACACAGTTTCAGAGTACTGGCAAATAAGACAATTCGCGACTCTCCAGCACTAAACCTCCTTCCATTGTCGTGTGTGTGTGTGTGTGTGTGTGTGTGTGTGTGTGTGTGTGTGTGTGTGTGTGTGTGTGTGTGTGTGTGTGTGTGTGTGTGTGTGTGTGTGTGTGTGTGTGTGTGTGTGTGTGTGTGTGATTCCTTTCTCTTCTTGTCTTGTGAATGACTGTAAAACTTATCCTTCTTATTAGTTTACATTCGTTTATCTTGATTTCTTTCTCTTCATTATCTTCGATTTCTATTTTAGCTTCTCATCTTTACAAATATAAATAACACACTTTTCAATTATTTATATTTCTCCTTCCCTGGCCATTCGTTTCTTCTCTCTACCTTCTTCTAGTTTTGGCATGTAATAAGAACTGATCTGTCAAGCATAATTTCTTATCTTACGAACGATAAACACGCAATTTTTCAGTAACTTATATTTTTTTATTCTCTCATAACGTTTTTTTTTTTCTTTTCCTGCTTGGTCATATAATAAAACTGCTTTATCAACTTAATCTTACCTTACGAACCAAGGTAAAGATTTCACATCCTCATTAATTTATGCTTTTTTTTTCCCCTCTCCCTCTCCGTCTCTTGCTGTTTCTCTTTTTTTCCCTTCTATGCATTTCCTTTTGTCACTTGCTCCGATGACAGAAGTATAGGGTAGTTCACTTCGATTTCCTGTCTTATAAGTGAATTCTTCTTCCTTCTCTATCCACGTTTTCTGTCCCTTCCCTCTTTCCTCACCTATGATCTTCTTTCTCTCACCTGCCTCATATAAAAGGTTAGTTAACTTCATTTCCCTGTCATGCAAACTGGTAAAAACACTACATTATTATTTTTTATCATGTTATGCTCTCTCTCTCTCTCTCTCTCTCTCTCTCTCTCTCTCTCTCTCTCTCTCTCTCTCTCTCTCTCTCTCTCTCTCTCTCTCTCTCTCTCTCTCTCTCTCCACGATTCTGTTCCTTCTCTTTTTTTCCTTCCTGTTCACTCCTTTCTCTCACTTTGCTCATATAAAAGATTTATCAGTAACTTTATTTTCTAATCATACAAACGAATAAAAAGGTAATTAGTTTATCCTTTCTTCTTCCCTCTCTCTCTCCATATGTTCCGTTCCTACACTATTTTCCTTCCTTTACACTTCTTTATCTCCTTACTCGCAAAATGGGAGCAAAGATTTTTTTCACCTAATTTTTTTTTATCGTCCAAAGGAATAAATACTAAACTTTCTCATTAATTTACTGTTTCTTTGCTTTTCTTTTCCTTTGCACGTATGCTCTCTGTACCTCCTGTTTTTACCCATGTGAGCAGCCTCTTCTCTCTCTCTCCTTCCTCAAATGATGGTATAATTTCAACACCTTTACCATCTCATCCCCACAAACGCAGGTCAATACACTCATTCCATTTTCTTATTAGTTTACGTTTTCTTTTTCTATTTTTTTTTCGTTTATCTGCGTTTTCTGTTCATTCTCTCTCTCTCTCTCTCTCTCTCTCTCTCTCTCTCTCTCTCTCTCTCTCTCTCTCTCTCTCTCTCTCTCTCTCTCTCTCTCTCTCTCTCGTATGAATTCCTTCCGCCTTCCTTGTTAATCCTTCCACTGCTATGACCGTTTTCTATTAACCTTGGGATCACTAAGAAATTGTTTGAAAGATGTTGATTTTGTCTTTGCTAAGGTACATAAGAGTTTGTTTAAGAGACTATGGTACAAAAAATTAAGTCTTTTAAAAAGTTATACATGATTATGGGAAAAAATTGATTGGAAGTGAAAGGGTTAAGATTACACGTTCGTCACCTGAGACTTTTATACCACAAATGCAGGACAAAACACTCGATTTCCTCATTAGTCTTTTTTTTTTCTTTCTCTTTCCTTCCCTATCAATTCTTCTCTCTCTCTCTCTCTCTCTCTCTCTCTCTCTCTCCTCTCTCTCTCTCTCTCTCTCTCTCTCTCTCTCTCTCTCTCTCTCTCTCCTACTCAGGGACACAAAGGAGAGGCGTCAGGTACCAAAGGCTCAAGGCTCTTCATTAACCTGCAATCCGATTTACACGATTTTTTTTTTTTTTTTCTTCTTTTCCCGTTATCCAGTTTTGTTGCTTTTTTTTTTCCTTTTGCGATGCCACGTGTGATACCTGAGACATGAGATAATATGACAGGAAAGGATAATGATTTAGTTTCTATTCTTTTTATTCAACAAGTTTTTTTTTCTTTTTAATGCTAGGTGTGATATCTAACCGTATGAATTAAATGACAGAAAAGGATTATAATTTTCTTTTTTTTCTCTTTCTTTTTCTTCCTTCTTTTTTTTTTTGTTACATTGAAACCTTATCGATGAAACTGAATTAAAAAAAAAGTGACAGAAGACTTTTTTTTTATCTATCTATCTATTTATTTATTTATTATCATTATTTTTTTTTTACGTATGCTTCATTGTTATAATTATAGAGCAAATACCGCAATTCTTTCAGGCAGCAAAGTTTACGATTCAAATGAGGTAAAATTCGGCATGCACTTTTCTTTATCCTTTCTTTTCTTTTTCTCTCTGAACTTCACACACGACGCTTTACTGCTAAAATTTAAAGTATATAAAAACTGATAAAATAAACACGAAAACCAGTAACATTTTTTTTTTTGCTTTCCCGTGACATATTATTGTTAAAAACGAGAGAGAACAAGATTACAAAAGAGCGCCCCGCCACACAGACACGCAAAGTGACAGACGCAAACGAAAAGCAAGGTTAATACAGACAAGCGTTCGGGGAAATGGACGAGGAGGGATCCATCAGCGTGAAGCATACAATTACCATCATACATACACACATACAGAGACACATATGCACAGACCACTCCATACATACATACTTACCTGAACCCATACAGAGATACATATATGCATCGACAGGTACATACATCCATACGTTTCATACATCCGTGCATACAGGCAGGCAGGAAAAGCGCTAAAACATGTAGAGTTATTCAGTGAAGTGCAAAAGCGTAACACATCGCCGTACATTTCCCTGCAATACCGCGAAGTAATTAAAGGATGAATAAACGAGAGAGAGAGAGAGAGAGAGAGAGAGAGAGAGAGAGAGAGAGAGAGAGAGAGGAGAGAGAGAGAGAGAGAATATCGTCTTTTCTTTTTTTTTTCTTTTCTTCCCCTTTTCCTCTATTTTATTCTCTTCTTCTTCCTCTTCCTCTTATGCTATGAATGATGGTAAACACTTATTTTATTTTCCTCATCAGTTCATGCTCATTTTCTTAACCATCCTCTTAAGTCTTTATTTTCATTTTCTCATCATCTTAATCTCCTCTCTCTCTCTCTTTCTCTCTCTCTCTCTCTCTCTCTCTCTCTCTCTCTCTCTCTCTCTCTCTCTCTCGGGTGTGTGTGTGTGTGTGTGTGGTGTGTGTGTGTGTGTGTGTGTGTGTGTGTGTGTGTGTGTGTGTGTGTGTGTGTGTGTGTGTGTGTGTGTGTGTGTGTGTGTGTGTGTGTGTGTGTGTGTGTGTGTGT
>NC_087160.1:4417500-4440000 GCF_035594125.1 Scylla paramamosain
AAATCTAAATAAAAAAAATGTATATATATAACTGTATAGTGTGTGTTTGGTTCCTTGTCTGTGTTTACGTGAAGCAGCTGCGAGCAGTCACACGGCACAGAGGGGTCCACTGGTGCACAACACTGATAAAGGGAGAGTTGTAATCCTTTCCGTGCCGCCTCCTCTTCCTCTCCTGCTTCTGCCACTGTTCCTGTTCAATTTCATGCCCTATTTTTATTCCTGCTACTGTTGTTGTTGTTGTTGTTGTTGTTGTCAATATTATCGCCATTGTTTCTTTTTCTTTCCTTCGTCTTCTTCTTCGTCAGCGTTTTTTTTTTTTCTCATTGTCTTCTTCTTCCTCTTAATTTTGTACTTTCCAATTTTGTCCGGTCTTTCCTAGTCTTTCTCTCTCTCTCTCTCTCTCTTTCTCTTTCTCCTCCTTTCCCTCCCCATACTACTACCACAACAATCATCACCCCTTTCCATAAAATCACCACTACTAAATTCTCGCCCTTCTTTTCCTCACCACCCTTGTTACTACACCCACCACCCCCATCAACCTCACCACTACCATCATCACTACTCCATCTTGCATATCCCAGCTTTCACATCCCAGCATCCCCGCCCAGTCACTTCATCTCCCCTCCAGCGTAATCACCGGCACGACTCACAAACAGGAGTCAGGGGCCAGAAATGATCATCCGGGGAAGTAATCAGGCCACGAGTCCATTCAAAATGAAGGCCACACAATTACACCAATTCACGAGCCAGACGCTAATTGCTGTATGTCATTTGTGTGCACTGGTAAACAAACCGCGACCTTGTCTTGATTTTTTTTTTTTCTGGTTCTTTTTTTTTGGGGGTATAAGGTTTATTATTAATGTTATGGTTCCTCTTTTGGTATTCAGAGTAGCGTGTTGTTGTTGTTGTTGTTGTTTTTTTATTTATTTTTTTATTTGTTAGTACTATAGTGGTTCTTTTGAAATTAGAGCACTGTTGCTTTTTTTCGTATCCATAGCACTGTGAACAAATTAAAAGTAAAAATAGTTTGAATGGACGTGAGCAAGAATTAAGCACGAGTATAGGTCAGTTTTGGTTTTCAGTAGCTACGTAATTATTCAAAAGGCTGGAGTTTGAAAAAAAATGTTTGAAAAAAGTATTAAATGATTACAGGAAAATCTGTTTAGCAACGTAAGTCGTGATCTTGTGTCATGAAGTGATTAAGTCAATTAAGAAGAGGGAAGCTGAATGTTACGTAGATGTTTGTTTCTAGGTGGTGTGAACTCACTATGTAGTCCATTACGTAGTTTGTTAAATTTTTGATCGTTAGTCTAATATGTTTTCTCCCCAAGCAAAACAATAAGTAAATAATAAATAAATAAATATGAGCAAATAAATAAAAGGAAAGATATAAAGGAAATGGTTTAAACATAGGTCAGCTTTTTTCTTTTTTTTTTTTTCCCCCGAAGCCACATAACTATTTTAAAAGACTGTGCTTCAAAAACGAGTCTAAAATACGTTGAAGGATTATAAGAAATATTTACGAAAGGGTTAATTTTACTTCACACAATGCTACCGGTTTCACTTTAGTAAGGAGAGAAAATTATAATGGTAAGCAATATGTCTGCCTCACTCCTCAAGGTCCCTTATATAAGAGTGAAAAAAATAAATAAATAATGATAAAATAAATAACCTGCTTAAAGTTGTTGTTTTTTTTCGAAAACTCAAATACGTGGGAATTTCAGGTTGTTTTTTTTGCTTAAGCTTTGATGTTGAACTTCATAGACTGTCTTTTCTTTTTATATATATATGTATTTTATAAGGATAAAAACATTGTCATAATTTTCTCTTTTCCTCTTTTGTGTCGCGTAGCAACACTTGACTAAATATAAAGAAGAGGCGTTAATCATGCTCTTTTTATCTTCCTGTGCTCCTTGTAATGGCAACAACAACTTCATGTTCCCCTCCATTTCCATTTTACCACGAAATAATATAAACACAAGTCCACATATAAAACTGAAAGAGATAATTTTTTCTTCTTTATTTCTTCTCTACACTTATTTATGCTCGAAAAAAAAGATAAGAGGCAGAGAAAGTATAATAATACAAATAAAACCCCAAGATAATTTGCCATATACCACAAAATACATAAAAAGAAACACATAGCATTAAAGAAAAAAAAACGAATGTGATTTGGAAAACGAGGTCGAGGATATGAGAGAGAGAGAGAGAGAGAGAGAGAGAGAGAGAGAGAGAGAGAGAGAGAGAGAGAGAGAGAGAGAGAGAGAGAGAGAGAGAGAGAGAGAGAGAGAGAGAGAGAGAGAGAAATCCAGAACGGTCAAGAGGAATACAGTTACAAGAATAGAGGAGAAATAACAAAAAGAGAAGAGGGTATGAAGAGAGGAGACGATAAGGAGGAAGGGAAGCTAAAGGGGCCACGACGAGGAGGACTAAGTGAAGGACGATGAGCAGGGGAAGAAATAGAGTGAGAGGAGGATGAAAGGCGAAGCATAATAGGGTCCAGGGAATGATAGGACTGTACAGCCCGGAAGGGGAGCGAGGAGAGAGAGCCAGGGAAAGATTGTTAAAATGTGAGAACCGACGAGAATGGAGAGGTGAGGGGAATGATGATAAAGCGGTGAGAGTGGACAAGGAAAATAATGATAGAGGGGAGGGATGAAAGGGAGACCTGCAAATAAATGTTACTGTAAGATATGATAATTAATATGTAAACTGTGTTGCTGATGCATTTCAAATTGCATGTATCATTTATTGTATTCATTTACTTGTTTTCTTGCTTATTTATCTATTTTTTTATTTATTTATCTTTAGTTTATTGTATTCTTTTAACTTTTCTTTGTCTATTTATTTTCCACCTAAGATTTGATACTTCTTTTCTTTCTTTCTTTCTTTTTCTTTCTTCTTTTTTTCATCAACTGGTGAGGAATAACTGGTGCCATGAAGGGACAGCGGGTCATTTACTGATATCCTTTCATCCTTTCATGCAAGTAAATCCATGCATGTCAAAACTATTATTCTGAAATTTCGTGCCTCATACTTCAAAGACTCGTGACAAAATATAAAGCTAATGTCAATCCAGTTCTAGCTCTCGTTTTATTTTTTTTCTGAATCAATATATCTGACCCAGTTACCCAATGTATGTGTTAATCTCAAAATTCATTCACCGTACATTTTGTTGGAGTGATGTTCTGTGTGCAACCTTACGAGAATATCACTGAGCTGGTGGTGAAAATCATTGAGAACTGAAACTTTTGTGATAATTTATAAACGTAAAGAAAATGTTGGTGATAATTGGTTTTGAAGGCGCCAGAACCTAACGAGGATGCGCTACAGATTAAAATGTATTGTGACAAGTAAGAACTAACGTGATTATTTTCTAGGGTCAATGTTCCCAGATGAATAAAAAAAAACAAGTCGTGATTTTTATTGGTTTTAAAGCGCATCAACACAACAAGGGCGTGCCTCAGAGCAAGATTTACCTTGATAAGCAAAAAAAAAAAAAAAATCTCAATTTAATATTCCCAATTGAAATTAAAACAAGCATCACATTATATTAAAAAAAAAGTGCTGCCCAGGTTTATCTCTCATATGTTCCTCACCTTCCCTTTCACACCTGTCCTTCCTCCCACCTGCTCCCGCCACCTGCACCACCGCGGTACTAATCAGCGCAGGTACACTCTCCATCCACCTGCAAATTCTCTCACCTTCCCAGCGTCAATGATTCGATTAAACGTAATCATTTTATCTCCTCCCCATGATCACTCACTCAGATTAATTAGTGACTATTAAGAGAACTACGTGTACATTTAAATCAAAATAACCAAATGAGGGTAAAGTAAATCACATCAGTCAAGCCATTATAATCACTTCAGGGTACGAGGAGATTTAGAAAGAGAAAGTTAATATGAATGGAAGTAAGGAATTTCAAGAACGGATTATTTGTTTATGGATACGAGAAGAGGAGCGGAGGTCGAGGCAAGGTGAGAGAAGAGAGGTAAGTACTGAGAGGAATCTATTTACCTTCCCACTCGTTCTTCTACCACCCACGCAAATCCACTTTCTTTCCTACCTCCTCTACCACCCTCACATCCGTCTCCACCGCCTCCCTCTACTTCAAAATACTGCAAGTCAGCCAATAAAAGATGAATAAACCATTGAAAATCCTGCCTCCGTATCTCCTTGTATCTTTTCCCGCCTTCCTCCTCGTCTTACGCCCCTCCTTCCCTTCCTTCTCCCTTATCGCCCTATCTCCCTCCTTCCCTCCCCGCCTCACGTTCCTCGCTCACCCTCTCGCAATAACACACGTCTGTCAAATGTAAGCGAGGGAAAAGTAGGCGAGAATTTACTGCTTTTTGATTGGACGTCTGTAAGTTTCCCGTTTCTCTATTGGTCGGCTGAGCATCGTAAGCATTATACGTGTTTGTGATTGGCTGACAGGGTACAATATGCTTCCTGATTGGTTGTTTATCACACCGGCGGGAGAAATGAAAGGTTTATGCGCTGTGTTTGTGTGTATTGTATAGAAAGAACGTCGAGTGAGGTACTCCTTCGGCTGGTGTGTGTGTGTGTGTGTGTGTGTGTGTGTGTGTGTGTGTGTGTGTGTGTGTGTGTGTGTGTTGTGAGACTGCCTTTTTTCTAACAACTCTCACGTGTGGCGGTATATTTATTGAATCTTTTTTTTTTTTTTTCTGGTTCTGATGTAATTTCTTTGTTCTTATATTCCAAGCTGAGGTGATGTATATATATTTTTTTTTCTATATGCTATTCAATCTGCAGATAATGGCAAAGGTTTATGGAAGCAACACAGTAGAGAGATTAAACAGAGAATGAGAAGGACGAGAAGGGAGGGGAAAATGAAATGATGAACAAAATGTAACCCAGCCAGAACTCAGCTAATTTCTAACTTGCAATCGCTCTTGAAAGGCCGCCGCTGATTGGACAACAATTTCCAGCAGACTGTTTCGCACGCAGCTTACAGACGAGCCCTTCAACACAAAATAGTTTTAATGATATTCTCTGGAAGTTCACTTATTTCGAGTAAAGCAGAATTACTTACTTATTTATTTATTTGTTATTATTTTTTGTTTATTGCCGAACAGTAGTGATAGTGAATTATGACTACGAGTAAAGTACTTTTTTTAATTTAGTTTATTTTTTTAATCAGAGGGCATCAATTTTTCTATTTCTTTCATCAAAGGAGAATAGGAAGACAGTGGATTATAGCTGTGTAAGAAAAATTAAATGAACCTAAAGCAAGCGAGGTTACAAAGACTGAATTCAAAGGCGGCGCAACGTATTTTTTTTTTCCTTCCACGTTAACTTTCAGTCTATACCGATTTTTCATTATATTTACCATCTACAGTAAAGAAAAGAGTGGTTTGTGATATCGAAGCCATTCTGAGTTGTCAGATTTTAGATAAAGAGGTAAAGAAATCGGTAAAATATGAGTTTGGAAGAGTAGCGTAGGAGGAAGATAGAAAAAGGAGATTTCAGTAGTAGTAGTAGTAGTAGTAGTAGTAGTAGTAGTAGTAGTAGTAGTAGTAGTAGTAGTAGTAGTAGTAGTAGTAGTAGTAGTGGTAGTAGTAGTAGTAGTTCTTGTTGTTGTTGTTGTTGTTGGTTGTAGTAGTAGTAGTAGTAGTAGTAGTAGTAGTAGTAGTAGTAGTAGTAGTAGTAGTAGTAGTAGTAGTAGTAGTAGTAGTAGTAGTCACCCTTTGAGCTAAATCAACAAGAAGCGATAGTTTTGTACACTCACCACCAAATAACAAATCACGAATGTGGTGAAGAACAAATGCGAATCTAACTTTATCACCACCACCACCACCACCACCACTACCACCACACCGCAGCCAATAGCAACAGCGGCGGCCTTCAGTGGAGCGAAGAAAAGAGTGAAACACGAACTGCGTGACGCGGCAAAAGTTTTGTCTATAAACCGGAAAAGAGCACTCTTGGGGCGGCTCTCAGTGAGGTCGAAGAGGAGGAGGAGGAGGAGGAGGAGGAGGAGGAGGAGGAGGAGGAGTAAGAGGAAGAAGGAGAGTAAAGAGACACGTGGAGAAGAGAAGGAAGAGAAGGTAAAGATGGAATGAAAGGACTGCGTGCGAGGTAATAAAGTCAGATGCTGAGAGTGATAGGTTGCTCCCTCCTCCTCCTCCTCCTCCTCCTCCTCCTCCTCCTCCTCCTCCTCCTCCTCCTCCTCCTCCTCCTCCTCCTCCTCCTCGTCGTACTTCTTCCTTCTCACCAACTTATGCAATTTGTCAGGGAGAGTTACAGCGACGTGAGCATTTTAGAAGGGCGACTGCTGGGGGGTGTCAGGTGGTGGCTGAGGGAGTGAGGGGAAAGGAAGAGGTGTGGTGAGACTAAAGGGGAGAGTAAGGGAAAGAAGAAGGAACAAAGGGATGGTCTGATGTTATATCATTAAAAGAAGTGTGCGCAAAAGTATTTAAATTGGCTTTATTTATTCATTCCCACGGAGGTTTGCGAAATTCCGTGAGAACCCTGAACAGATGGAGGGCAAACAAACTTTCTGCGTATATTATTCCCTCTTCTTCCTCCTCCTCCTCCTCCTCCTCTTTCTCCACCTCTTCCTTCTTCACCGTCCTCTTTCCTTCTCTGATTTACTTTCCTTCTTCTACATTATTCCTCCTCCTTCTCACATTTTCCGCAACTCATTCCTCACGTTTCTTCCTTCGCTTCTACAAACTTTAACACTGAATGAAAATTTATGAACGCCAGACTCTTTTCTTATTCCTCTCTCTCTCTCTCTCTCTCTCTCTCTCTCTCTCATCTCTCTCTCTCTCGTCCTCTCTCTCTCTCTCTCTCTCTCTCTCTCTCTCTCTGTGTGTGTCTTTGTGTGTGTAGTGGACTCGATAAGCCACTGATGTTTACGTGGCTGCGATTACATTATGGTCTTACTAAACTCTAAAAGACACACACAGCGAGGTTACGTAAGCTTGTTTTTGTTTCCCTGACCTCCTCCTCCTCAGTACCTGCAGTCAATATGAACCTCACCGGCACACCATCAACAAACTCCAATTGCCCGCACCACACAGATTATACCAAAAGGACCGAACTACCTTTAGGCACCAAAGTGTTTATATTTTTATGCGATCCTTGACTTACGATATAATAAATTTTGAGGGAGAACCTTAATGAGGAAAATAATGATAATGTGTAAACTTCTGTAAACGCCAAGGAGATGACGCGATTTATTCTTGCCTATATTGGTGTGTGTGTGTGTGTGTGTGTGTGTGTGTGTGTGTGTGTGTGTGTGTGTGTGTAGAAAGGGGAGTGTGGGATAGAAGAAGAAGAAGAAGAAGAAGAAGAAGAAGAAGAAGAAGAAGAAGAAGAAGAAGAAGAAGAAGAAGAAGAAGAAGAAGAAGAAGAAGAAGAAGAAGAAGAAGAAGAAGAAGAAGAAGAAGAAGAAGAAGAAGAAGAAGAAGAAGAAGAAGAAGAAGAAGAAGAAGAAGAAGAAGAAGAAGAAGAAGAAGAAGAAGAAGAAGAAGAAGAAGAAGAAGAAGAAGAAGAAGAAGAAGAAGAAGAAGAAGAAGAAGAAGAAGAAGAAGAAGAAGAAGAAGAAGAAGAAGAAGAAGAAGAAGAAGAAGAAGAAGAAGAAGAAGAAGAAGAAGAAGAAGAAGAAGAAGAAGAAGAAGAAGAAGAAGAAGAAGAAGAAGAAGAAGAAGAAGAAGAAGAAGAAGAAGAAGAAGAAGAAGAAGAAGAAGAAGAAGAAGAAGAAGAAGAAGAAGAAGAAGAAGAAGAAGAAGAAGAAGAAGAAGAAGAAGAAGAAGAAGAAGAAGAAGAAGAAGAAGGAAGAAGAAGAAGAAGAAGAAGAAGAAGAAGAAGAAGAAAGAAGAAGAAGAAGAAGAAGAAGAAGAAGAAGAAGAAGAAGAAGAAGAAGAAGAAGAAGAAGAAGAAGAAGAAGAAGAAGAAGAAGAAGAAGAAGAAGAAGAAGAAGAAGAAGAAGAAGAAGAAGAAGAAGAAGAAGAAGAAGAAGAAGAAGAAGAAGAAGAAGATTTCCCATAACTACAATTTCTTAGCCATTTACTTCTCAAGTGCTAGATCATTTTCTTCCATAATCTTCTAGTTTAATAGCCATATATTTTCTACTGTGACTTTTTTTTTTCCACAACAGCCTATAAAATCTTATCCAGTTATATTCCTATTGTTTAATACCTTTTTCTTTGACATAATCTCCTTCAATTTCTTAACTAGTTATTTCTCTATTGCAAGACATTTTTTTTTACCAATAACCACCTACAGCATATCACAAACTTGTTCTCCTCCAACAAAATCTTAAATAGTACTCCAACTTAGTAAACGACCAAAATTAACCTATTTCCTCTTATTTTATTTATGTGAGTCTACGCAAGCAGCTTCATCACGGCGCTACGAATGCAAACAAAGGAAGACCGCGGCAGTGGAAAGGTTAACTCGCGTGCAGGAAAGAACGAAGTGCATAGTAAGGGTCAACAAGTGTATGATAAGAGGTTATGCAAATGAACGCTTTGGCAACACTCTCCTTGACGTACCGAGAATGATTTGGGAAAGCTGTGTGTTCTCATGATCTCTACCGTGTTCACTTTTCCTGTCACGTCAAAGAACACACCTTGTAACGTTACCAAGACATGCATGCAAACTATGTAAAATGTGAAAATGAACGCTACTTGTTACACTTCATTAATACACTACCAAAATAGCAACGAATCTGTCAACCAAACAGCCAATCAGCCAATCAATCAATTAATCAATGACCTTAAAGTTAATTTATTACAAGTCTCAGGGGAAATTCTGTAAAACGTACTTAATTATATCAAAGTGGTCGGGAAACATTAAGTGCTAGTTTTCCCTCCTTTTTAGTTTTAGGAGTGAGTAACGAGGAATGCATTATCAGGTGTTGTGAAGAGGGTGGAGTGGCGTAACGAGGCTTTGGTTAGGAGGAGGAGGAGGAGGAGGAGAAATATACACAGGAATATATACAAAGAAGATCAAACAGGAAGAGACCTTGAGATTCTTGATTGCTTGTTTTGGGTAAACGTTCTATACTAACTGCCAGTGGAGGAGGAGGAGGAGAAGGAGGAGGAGGAGGAAGAAAAAGACCATTACTTCACCACTTACCAAACTATCTGTGTTCAGGAGCCACGTGACGCCACATTAACTGCCTCCACTTACACAGCAAACCTTTCATTTCCCGCCACTCATCACGCCTCAGCTGCTGCCCCACCACCGCATCGCCCCGTGTCAAGGTCGCCCTAGGATTCCTACAACTCTTCTTCCTCTCCGCATTCATAAGGAATCTTGCAACTCCTCTTTGTCCTCTCAGTATTCATTCCTGTAACTCCTCTTCTTCTTACTATAAATACTTGTCCTTGTGGTAGTGCATAGGCGCTTCAGTGCATTAATGATCTGAATTCACACCTATTAATTGTTTGATTAACCTATACACACAAAATTCTATACATATAAATACAATCCATTTATTTATTTTTTTTTACTGAAATTTATACCTAAAATAATACATTTTTTTTATTTATTTATTATTTTTTTTTAATATGATAAATCTATATGTTGATTTACCTATTTTATTTACTTATTATTCTGACGTGTAAGGGATGTGAATCAAAGCTCCGAGAAAATTATAAAAAAAAATTTAAAAAATTTGTTTCTACTTATTTTGCATTTACGTGTGAAGGATGATGGCAAAAACAACAAAAAAATATCGAGAGAGAGAGAGAGAGAGAGAGAGAGAGAGAGAGAGAGAGAGAGAGAGAGAGAGAGAGAGAGAGAGAGAGAGAGAGAGAGAGAGAGAGAGAGAGGAAAAAAAATGGCGGCTATGTTAGGTTTGTCACTTTGCATCTGAAATTCTTGTTACACGCATGACGGGAAGGTAACGAGTCAATTTCAGCGGAGTTAGTCAGTCTGTGTGAACCCTTTTATTCTTTACTTTTTTTTTCACTTTTACTTTTTGTTTGTGCTACGGGGAACCGATTCAGCATTTTTTAGGTTTTTTTTTTCTTTTTTTACCTTGACAAGCTCCTGTGCGTCACCCAACACGTGAAATGGTTGTTACGTGTCTGTGACGGCATCACTGAAACAAGTCCATTCCGGTGGTGTCAATCAGCTTGTGTGGATCTTTTTGTACGTTCGTTTTTTTCTTTTTCTTTTTTTTTACTTTTTTTTTTCTTTTTGTACGTCAATTTATTATTTTCTTTTACTTTTATCTTCTTGTACGTCAATTTATTATTTTTTTTTTACTTATCTTCTTGTACGTCAATTTATTTATTTTTTTTACTTTTATCTTCTTGTACGTCAATATTTTTTTTCTTTTATCTTCGTGTACGTCATTTTTTTTTGTGATTAATCTCTCTTCATGTTTAACCTTACGTCTGGCTCTGAGCTACTGTTTCATTTATTTATTTTACGTACTTTCTACATTTGCTTACTTATGAATATGGTTCAGTATAGCTTTATTTCTTTATTGTACGTTACTCGTAATTATTTAATCTTCGGTGTGTGTGCGTGTGCGTGTGCGTGCGTGTGTGTGTGTGTGTGTGTGTGTGTGTGTGTGTGTGTTTATACAGATATTGCAATCTTTCCACTGCTAAATTTCTTTCCAATTAATCACCTATAACTCTTTTAGACACTTTTTTTTTCCTCCTATAGTCTCTTCATTAAAGAATTACACAGCCCCACAAATAAGAAGAAACTTAACCCCCAGTTCTTTCATTCCCTGTCCACGCAAAACCTTTCCAGCACACCTACGAAAATGAATAAAGAACGACCGTACCAATGATAAGATTAACGTGATATAATCTCTGAATATTCATTTGTATTTTGCATATATCACGTGTTTTCTTTGTATTCTTGTTCTAAAAAAAAAGTTTACACATCAATCAATCTATTAATCTATTTGTGCATTTATTCATCCGTTTATTTATACATCTATCGTGTGTGTGTGTGTGTGTGTGTGTGTGTGTGTGTGTGTGTGTGTGTGTGTGTGTGTGTGTGTGTGTGTGTGTGTGTGTGTGTGTGTGTGTGTGTGTGTGTGTGTGTGTGTGTGTGTGTGTGCGTGTGTAAGTGCGCGCCATAACCCTGAAAAAGTTAATTAGTCGGTGGATTATAGCTGGATACCAAGTAAATTACGTTTCCAAATTAGTTCTACTGATAATTTCCCCGTCAGGATTCCGAAACCATTGTCTCGCTGCTCGCCACTCGCCGCGCGTGATCACCTGCCTCAGGATATTGGACTGTGCTTATGTGTCAGTCTGTCTATCTGTCTATGTATATCTATCTATCTATCTATCTATGTATCTATCTATCAGCTATTTTCTGTTCATTTATTCATTCATCTATTTTCGGGTCTCTCTCTCTCTCTCTCTCTCTCTCTCTCTCTCTCTCTCTCTCTCTCTCTCTCTCTCTCTCTCTCTCTCTCTCTCTCTCTCTCTCTCTCAACCCATCTATCAATCCATCTAATCATCTACATACCTATCTAACACTTAAATGTATACCTCTCTATCCGCATTTCTATCATCAATAACAGTAGTAGTAGTAGTAGTAGTAGTAGTAGTAGTAGTAGTAGTAGTAGTAGTAGTAGTAGTAGTAGTAGTAGTAGTAGTAGTAGTAGTAGTAGTAGTAGTAGTAGTAGTGGTAGTATTGGTTTCCGTGGTATCCTCAATTAGCTTCTCTGGTACTCCCATAATCCTCCGCGAGCCTCCATTCCCGTATCCTCCAATCCAGGTACTAGTTCATTACTCTCCCTTGAGCTGCTCCTTCCCTTCATTATCTTTTAAGAACAGGACTCATTTCGTATGGTGCTGCCTCTGGTACTGTGCTATTGTTTATTCACATTTTTACTGAAGGAACAGTGATAGCTGGAGGGCATCCCAGGGGAGAATGTGGTTTGCTATGTGCTGGAGTTAGACGTAAGGTGGATAAAGTATGTTTGTTTGTTTGTTTTTGTTTATTTATTTATTTATATTTTTTTCTACTTTTTTATTTATTTATTTTTTTTATTTTTTATTTTTTTACATGAGCTCACGTTATAAAGAGTGAATTAGCAGCAAACATAATTCACCTTAGCATCAAAATTGAGTTCATAGTTTTCAAAAGTTTTCTTGTACGTTTTTTTTTTTTTTTTTTTAGTGTTTTATTCTTATATTTATTTATTATTTTTTTTCGCATCTTTCCGCTTCTGTTTGTTCAATTTCAATTCAACGTTTTCCATGACTACATTTCATGACTTTTTTTTCACATTATTGCCTCAGGTTTTTATCCAAGGACTGTACTGAAATCATGACTAGTTTGAGTCTTATACCTCAAGCAATTCAAGTTATTGTCTTATATTATATCGTATTTTATCGCTATTATTTTCATTTTATTATTATATACACCTCAAAACACCTCTTGTAACATATACCTATTTATTCATCTATTTTATTTTCTTACCATTATTTTATTTTTTATTTATTATTTATTTATTTTTTTTTTTTTACATGCACATTGAAAACCCCAAACTACAACTAATTCAGCATTTCCCCCTCTCAGGTGAGCCACCAAATCTGCACGTCCTGTCCTGCGTGGCATCGTACGGAGCAAGCAAATGGTCGTGGAAGTGAGTGTGCTTGTGTGTTTGATGTCCACGAGTTTGAATTATTCGTGTGTGTACTTGGTTGTGTTGGAGCCCTGCCCGCCACTACGGGAAGGAATGCCACTACAACCTCATGATGATGCCGATGATGATAAAGACGATGAACTAAAGGGAAAAAGGGAAGATAATGCTAATAATTACCCTCATCATGCTAGGTTAGGTGAGCAAGGAGTTGATGATGATAAAAAGGACCACCGGAACACAATACGATGAGTTGTGTTGATCATGGAAGCTTGAACGAAGGGGGTTTCTCTGGTAAACTCTCTGGAACTCAATGTTTGTTTGCGATTGCTTCCTGTCTTGCGTGAACTGTAGCAAGACATGACCGAAAGAGACAGACGAACCCAGAACTCTTGATGATGATGATGATGATGATGATGATGATGATGATGATGATGATGATGATGATGATGGTGTTGGTGATAATAATAATAATAATAATAATAATAATAATAATAATAATAATAATAATAATAATAATAATAATAATAATAATAACAACAACAACAACAAAACAACAACAACAACAACAACAACTAGGACAACAACACACATCTCAAAGCAATTTACCAACAGCTACACGTATACTACACACAACAATGCGTTACTCCATTACTGATATCGGCGATGCATTAGTGAGCAAGGCGGGGCGGAAGCCAGCAGGCAGCGCGGCCAGGGAAGCTGCGGTGTTGTGGATGCATGAGGCACACTAATCACAGCCAGCACTGCACATTCCGGAGCCTCCAGGCCGCAAAAGAAGCATTCCTGACACACACACACACACACACACACACACACACACACACACACACACACACACACACACACACACACACACACACACACACACAGAGAGAGAGAGAGAGAGAGAGAGTAGATGGATTTGCTTTAAACTTTTTACAGCTGAATTAAGTGGAGTTCCATACTCATGTGCAGAATACGCTAAAATATGAACTAAAATCAACATAGGACAAGATTTTCCGAATATTTCCACTGCTCAATTAGGTGAAAAATCCATACCTATATATTGAATTCGTTCTAAAACACGAACAAGGATAGAACAGGAATTTATGTGTTCAAGCTTCATAAAGTTAGATTTTATAAAGAGATGGGAAGGAATGGATTCTCAAACAGCGATAGATGAATGGAACAGTCTCAGTGATAAAATTTGTTAGTGCAGAGTTATTAGAAGGCATTAAAGGATTAGATAAATGCATGGATGAGAACAGGTAGAAATAACTAAACAGTAAGCATGTTTTCTTGAGGAACTGGCACGTGTAAGGCCTATAGCTCCTTGCAAATTACCTCATTTTCTTATGTTCTTCTGTAAGGGGACAAAGTTAGCACCGATAATTACACAGGTAAGTACAGGGCAGGTGTGGCAATGCTGTTCCCCAGGTAATGTTTGAATCTTTTTTTTTAATTGTCACACTTCCTTCTTCCTTCATTTCTTTCTCCTCCCATTCTTGTCGAATATTCTTCCTTATTCTTTCGTGGCCTTGTGACTGCTTTCTTTTAATGCTTGCTACGTTTCTTCATTCCTCTTTCCCTTCTTGTGTCTTCCGTTCTTGTAGTCATATATATTTACTTCCTCCTCCTCCTCCCACGTTTCGTCTCTTCTTAGTGTGTCTTGGGCTGCAGCATTACATAGTTGGAGGTGGCGTGTAATTCTGCGTGGTTTCTCATTGTGCTGTTTGGGTTTGTAAGAATGGAGGAGAACGTCATGCTGGAAAATACACCGTCTTGGAGGAAGGAAATGGAGGGTAAGAAGAGGAAGAACAGGGAGTTATATAAGGAAGAAATATGATGAAGAAAATTAGAAAGGAAAACGAAAAGAAAGGAATGAAGGAATATACACATAAGAAAGAGAGGAAGAGAGAAAGAAAGACAGATAGGTAGATATAAAGGAAGGAAGGAAGGAACAAAAACAAAAACAAGGAAAGAAAAATTGATAAGAAATGAATGAATGAATGAATGAATGAATGAATGAAATAAAGGGAAAGAAGGAAAGAACGAAAAGAGAAAGAAATGAAAAAAAAGAAGAGAACAAAGGATACAAAAAAAAAAGAAACAAGCAAAAATCAACACCATACAACCTGAAACAGAAAACACCATCATGTTATATAAAAAAAAAAAAGAAAAAGAAAAAAAGAAAAAAAAAAACATTCACGCCTCGTTAAGCTCAGGGGCAGAAAGTGTTGACGCTCATAGGAAGCTATTTAACGATTCCATTCCTTTTACGTTCAGGTCAAAAGAATTAAGAGAAAGAAGAGGAAGAAGGAAAAAAAACAAATCGTAGTGTGTAACCTTCCCTGGCCTCCTTCCAAGGCGCGAGAGCAGAGGTCACAAAACACTCAGGGGAAGGGAAAAACGTGACCCACTCGCAATAACAAGACCAGAAACAGGAAGCCAGGTCACTGACTCGTATAGTTCACGGGGTCACACACAAGTCATCGGCAGGTCAAGTCAGTTTTAGGTTATGGGGTTACTATGAGGTCATGATGGTAAGTGTAAAGGTCATGTCATTGTTATTAAAGTTGGAAGTAGGTCAAATGCACAGGCTGAGGTCATAAGGATGTTACTATAGGTTAAGACATCACAGACAGTGCTAAATATGTATAAATAATAATAATAATAATAATAATAATAATAATAATAATAATAATAATAATAATAATAAAATAATAATAATAATAACAATAATAATAATAATAACAATAATAATAATAATAAATAAACAAATAAATAAATAAGTAAAATAGTGATTAGACAGATGAGGCCACGGAATCACGAGATCACTTAGGCGTTAAGGTCAAGGTCACAGTCACGCGTCACAAGCAACTATGTACCGAGGTCAGGTGGAGGTCACGTGTTTACAAGCAAGTCACGGGAGAAGGGAAATTAAAAAAGAAAAAAAGAAGAAAAGAAAAATCACAAATAGGTAAGGAGGAAGATTTTTTTTTTTTTCTTTCTTTTAACCATGAAGGACTTTTTACTTGGCACAGGGCGACGTAGTGCTGCTTCCTGACGGTGACCTCCTGCAGGGGCGTCACTCCTTCCTTCCTTCCTTCCTTCCTCCAATGCAACGGTTCCCAGAAATTTTCGCCTTGCTGGTCAATTTCAACACAGGAAGTCTCGTATACTGTAACCTTTCCTCGTGGTAAGTTTCCACAGCAGTCTATCGGTAAGATGTTAGGTTAGGTTAGGTTAGGTTAGGTTAGGTTAGGTTAGGTTAGGTTAGGTTGGGTTGGGTTCGTTAAGTGATGTGATGTTATGTTTTGTTAGGTCAGGTTAGGTTAGGTTAGGTTAGGTTAGGTTGGGCTAGGTTAGGTTAGGTTATGTTGCGTTAGGTTAGGTTAGGTAGCGTTAGGTTAGGTTGGGCTGGGTTGGGTTGGGTTGGGTTGGGTTAGGTTAGGTTAGGTTGCGTTAGGTTATGTTAGGTTATGTTAGGTTAGGTAAGGTTAGGGTAGGTTGGGTTTGGTTAGGTTATGTTGCGTTAGGTTAGGTTGGGTTGGGTTAGGATAGTTTATGTTAGGTTACGTTAGGTCGAGTCAGGGGTGTTCTTCGTGGGGAACATTATTTAGGGTGAAAGTTTCGTTTGTGAGATTAATTTGGGAGTGAATTTACACAGAAACGGTGCATGAAACTTGTCACCTCTATTTATGAAACGGTGGCAGTATTTACATTGGCCAATATTTACACGCAATGGCCACACCACCAACATTTCACCACACGCCGCATCAATGTTTGTCTGGCTCCCTGTTTGCCTCCATCATTTCCTGGCACCTCTTCGCTACTCACATAAACACCCACATCACACAAGGGCATAATGTACTCTGACTGGATATAGTTATTCTAAGCGTTTAAGAGTGACAAGTATTTTATTTCATTCGTTTAATTTTTTTTTTTTTTTTTTTTTTTGCTTCATTTTTATTTTTTATTTTTTGAATTTTTTGCAAGAGGGATTCTGGTCTATGGCAACAAAACGACAAAAAAATAAATAAATAAATAAACAGATGAAGGTGCCAGTCCCTAAAGAAGGAAGTCCAAATTAAGGGTTTACATTTAAATTGATGTAGAGTTAATTTTCCATCACGTGGCCCCTCCATATACTAGATTATTAGATTATTTAATGAGTGTTGAAGATTTATCGATCCTTGCCTTTTTCTCCTCCTCCTCATACTTATCACCGCCGTCCGTGTCACTGATCACACGAAATAATTTGGTAACTGTTGAATTTTTCCTTCTCTTTCTGATCCTCTTCCTCGTCATTCTCGTCTCTGATCACAATAGACTAGATATTTCTCCTCATCTTTATCTTTATGATCGTAGTCGTCCTCTTCCTCCTCCAGCTTCTTTTACTTTTCTGTGATCATTTCCTCTTTCTCTATCTATCATCTCCATCTCCTCCTCCTCCTCCTCCTCTTCCGTCCTTTCTCCCGTTGCCTGCCGTGGTTCGCAAGGCAGGTAGCACATCACAGGTAATCACACACAAGTCCCTCCTATTTCATTACGAACCGCGATTAAGGAACTCAAATTGCCATCGTTTTGTAGGGAAATGTACGTAATAATTCACAGTATTCAGTAATACGGCAATACTTTGTCATTATAATATACGCATTTCTGTAGTCATTATTAGTGTTTTTTTTTTTCCTTTAACTATTTGCATCCTCTTCCTCTTCTCGGGTACCTCTTTAGCATCTTCTTCCTCTTCCTCGCCACATCGGATCAACCTCCTCCATCACGCTGGGTCTTCTGCGCCTTCCTCAGTCACATCCATCACCAGTATGGCTTTCTTCACTGCATCCTACAACCTTCTCTCTTTCTCTTGCATCCTCCCTCCCTCCTCTGAAAGTTACCCGGGAGCAGAGGAACGTTTTTGTCATTTACGCCTTTTAGTGTGCAGATGAAGGCTGTCATAATTAAGTTGTTTATTCTTGACAGTGAAATGCCGCTGGACTTGAGGTGTTTGGGACCTTTGCTTTAATTTGATCTACAGGTAAACAGAGAGACGGGTAGACGTGTGGATGGGAAGGATGGAAAAGGTTGAAGATAACGCAACAAGGAACAAAGAACAGGACATAATAGGCACGCACACTCCTCAAGGCCAGACCCTCTCTACATCACCACACCCAACGCGAAAAAATAAATAAATAAATAAATAAACAAAATAAAATATACCCACCACTTAACAAAGGTTCACCTAAAAAACACTACAAAGTCAAGCCGAACAAGAAGAAAAGCTAAACAAATCAATCACAATCAGAGTTCCTGTACCCCACCCCCCACACACACACAGACCAAAATCCGGCAGTTTGGGAAAATAATTGGCTCTTCTCCCAGCTCACCAGGCAATATAGAGTCCCCCAATGGAAGGCCGCCCTCGCTTCAATAAGTTTGGGAGGAGACTGTTTCTCATCCTAATGGAGACCAGCGCTTGTCTCCTCCATATTCCTGGCCTTCTTATTCCCTTCCACCTGATCGGACAGAGAATTGTGTACCGTGTGTTCTCTCTCTCTCTCTCTCTCTCTCTCTCTCTCTCTCTCTCTCTCTCTCTCTCTCTCTCTCTCTCTCTCTCTCTCTCTCTCTCTCTCTCTCCCTCTTACCTTCCTTTTCTCCTTCTGTGTTCATGAAAATAGTCTCTCTCTCCTCCTAGTCTATCTCTCCTCCTTCTCTTCCTTCCTTTTTCTCTTCCATGTCCAAAAAATATTCTTTATATTCCTGTTTATATTCGACGATACTGCTTCTTCCTTCCTTCCTTCCTTCCTTCTTTGTTTGTGTGTTTGTTTGTTTGATTCACTCCTTCCCTCTATGTCAGAAAGTTACTGTTTATATCTATGTTACTATTTCTTTTTATTCCTTCCTTCCTTCCTTCCCTCTTTCCTTACTTCCCTCTTTCTTCCTTCCTTCCTTCACTACCATCCTTCCTTGCGTCCTTATCGAAAATTTACTATATCCTTTCGTACTTAAAAGTTAATTATTAAGCTTATATTGCACTTTTCAGAACACATCTTAAACTTCCTTGTCTCAAAGCTCACTCGAAGAATTTTGGCGACAGAACCCTTAGATGTGTGAATATGGATGATGTATGGGAGGAGTTCTTCATGCCAAAAAGTCTAAAGTAACCGGAAACAAAAGCAGCAGAAGGAACAGCAGTATAGAAGTAAAAGAAAAGAAAATGGCAGAAGGAACAGAAGTAGATGAAAAAAAATAGCAGGGAGGACGGAAATAAAAGAAAATGAAGTAGCAGAAGAAACGAAAGAAACAAAGAAGTAGCAGAAAAAAAAACAGAGGAAATGGAAGAAGAAACACAAGTAGGAAAAGAACAAAAAAAAAAAAAAAAGCAATGACAACGGAAGGAAGAGCAGCAATAAAGCAATAAAGGCAACGGTGGAGCACTTACTGTGTGTGTGTGTGTGTGTGTGTGTGTGTGTGTGTGTGTGTGTGTGTGTGTGCGTGTGTGTGTGTGTGTGTGTGTGTGTGTCGCTACATGCCGCCTGTCCGCCATCTTTCACCCATAATGATCTCCCCTTTAACAAGCCTCAGCCACACACCGACCCGACACCCCGACACCGGCTCCCTCAACACCCCGACAACACCCCCCCCCCCCCACCTGCTCCACCCGATACCTTGTTTGGCGGCAGACAGACGCAATTTTTCCCCCTCCATAAGACAAGACTCGCCGGATGGAGATGGAACTCGGGTGCTTGCCTGTTGTCCCCTTCCCCCCACCCCCCCCAGCCACACTCAAGAAGGAACAAGGATGGCGGAAAATATATTGTGCACTTTTCCATACCACCTGTCAACATTCACCTTGATCATCACTGCCTCAATGTTTTCCTTTCTTAATGCAGGGACTTTCGCTTGCTTGTTTCATTAACTGTCGCCCTCACTGCATTTACAAGGGGAGAGGATTGGCGGATATTCTTTCATGCATCTTTCTACACCAGCTTGTAACATTCACTTTGTCCCTCGTTGCCTCAAATGTTTTTATTTTTTTTTTTTTCGCTCCCTCATTATACGCTGGTTAGGTATCCGGCCTTCTCAATATGTTTTGAAATGAAAGGAGGCTGGGAAAACTCTCTCGCGTCGTCCTACATCATCATTTTTCTTATCTCGATCCTCAGTTTTTTTTTTTTTTCTATCTTCATTATAAGCACAATATAGTTCGTAATATCACAACCGTCCCTCTCACCACACTTGCGAGGACAAAATAGATAAATAAATATGTAAGTAAATAAAATAATAAAAAATAAGGGCATCTTTCTACATTACATTACAACTCTTTCATCTTAACACTCACCACCTCACTACCTCAATGTTGTTTTTTTTCTTTATTATATGCGTACTCCTTACTCCATAATTTCATGTTTTTCTTTTTTTTTTTCTCGTCATACTTAAAAGGAAAAAGAAGAGGGAAAATGTTGTAAAACCTTTCTACGCCACATCCTGACCTTGACCTTCACTGCCTCAACATTCTCCTTTCTTCATCATACACACGCCTTAGTTCATTCACTGCTTCAGAACTGTCTACCGCACCATACTAAGCAAAGAAGGGAAGAAGGTTTTAATTTTCTTCCATTATATCACATCTTAACACATCTTGACCTTCACTATCTCAACATTTCTCTTCCTTGATTATACAGACATTTTAGCTCATTAATTTCTTCACCAAGTTTCTAACGATTCTCAAATAGAAGAAAACAAAAGACAACAAGGAGCGTGAAGAAATGCTCTCAGATCTTTCTACACTACAACCGAACACACGTCAATATTTTTTTTTTCCTTTTCTTCACAATATGAAACACTATATAATTCATTGGTTTTACGGCTCGACCTTTTTTTATTACAACCTTAGTCTGAGGTTCAAGAGGCGCCGAGACACGACACTGCTGAAATGGCGGGAAATGACGTGAAATTCAAGCTTCATTACACAATACAACGATCTGACGGTCAATTTTCTGTTAAGTCAAATATCGCACATTTTCTATTGTTTCGCCATTTGTGTGTGTGTGTGTGTGTGTGTGTGTGTGTGTGTGTGTGTGTGTGTGTGTGTGTGTGTGGACGGTCTCACTTTCCAAAATGTTTCCTCTTCGTTGAATCCAAACCGTCTGGCGAACAAGGAAAGGGAAAAGGAAGAAAAAAAAAAAAGGAAAGGGAAAGAAAGAAAAAAAAACTCGAGCGCGATTCATTACATTTTTCTCCTTCATAAGTTTTTTTTTTTTTTCCCCATATTTTTCGCCATTACACATCCTCCGGGACATGCCTGGCCTGGTTCTTGACACAATTTCATGAGAGTTCGTTGCTCGTTACCCTTTTTTCCTTTTTTTTTTTCTTTCCACATTAATCGCAAATACGAGAGTCTACACAAAATTAAGAAAGTAAAGAAAAAAATTGTATAACTGAAACCACACAAGCACAAGCACACACACGTACATACATACTTACACACACACACACACACACACACACACACACGGCCGAGAGAGGAGAGTGACGTAAGACTAATCATATCATGCAGTCAGGAACATGTCAGCTCATTTTTTTTGCTGCATAACATGACAACTGCCCGGATACAACAGAACTGGATGCATATAACACACACACACACACACACACACACACACACACACACACACACACACACGTCACCACCTGTCGATGCGAACCTTTCCTCACAAGAACGCTCCACAGCACAACACTACTACACTCACACACTTCACTTCTGAGTTGTAGGTCAGGAATGCAACCTTTGAAACAGCACTACCTGACGTGTTCCTTCTCCCTGTCTGGATCATCTGTTTTCTTCTTTCTCTATCCATTTTTTTTTTCTTATTAAACTAAATTTGTGTACTGATATCGAAAGCTTCCCCTAAGAAAATTTCTATCTTCTGTTTCCTTCCTTCCCTTTTCTTTTCTCTTGCCAAATATCCTAAGTTACCCTGAAAAAAATTTGCCTCAAGATCATTACCCCCACAAGATTTACCCAAATAATACATTCATGTGATTAATAAGGTTAGATTAAGAGTGAGAACTTTTAACTCTACGCTAGTTTAATAGTAAGACTGTATGAAGTGATCCTCCACTAGGTTAGGTTAGGTTAGGTTAGGTTAGATGGCTATGTTACGTTAGGTTAGGTTAAAGTTGTAGGGTTACTTTAGGCTAGGTTAGTTTTGGTTAGGTTCGGTTAGCTTAGAGTACATTAGGTTAGGTTAGGTTAGGTTAGGTTTGGCTATGTTAGGTTTGGTTAGGTTAGATTAGGTTAGGTTAGGGTACATTAGATGATCATGCTATGTTAAGTTAGGTCAGATTTGATTACTTTAAGTCGGATTAAATTGGATGTCTACTTTAGGTTAGGTTTGGTAATGTTAGGTTTGGTAATGTTAGGTTTGGTTACGCTAGGTTAAGTTGCGTTACGTCACGTCAGGAGGGCTCATCATGGCAGGAAATTTCATGGTGGAATCTTCGTGAGTGGAGTCTGTGGAATCTGTTTGGGTGGAATTTACAAGGATGCTCGAACAGAATTCATCATGCTCATCTTCCATAATTTCCTGCAAACATCCCTTCCACCTCCACACCACCACATCACTCCACCACACCAACATACCACCACCCAGCACCACCACACCACCACTCACCAGTCCCCACCATCCATTCATTCCAATACCGCAGTCTCCTTTTGCACACCACGAAAAATAAATAAATAAATAAAATAATAAAGAAACTAACAATTATCCTCACCTTGATGAACTGCAAAATATCCACACACACGCCCTTTGAATGACCCAGGATACGATTTATTGCCTGATCAAAACTAGAAATTGACCCACAACTCACCGAGGAGAGGACAGGCAAGTGGT
>NC_087160.1:4445000-4457500 GCF_035594125.1 Scylla paramamosain
ACAATAATTGGAGGTGGATGCAGAACAAGAAAGTATGGCGTATAGTGGTTAGTAATGAAGAAAACGTGCCAATTATCAGTGGAAGAGTTAGTGTATACCAGTACTGTCACACGTCCAATGAAGCTTATGAGAATACCAAAGAGAGAGATTAATAATTACCTGGTTTATTTTAAGGGATTCGCAAACTCAATAAGGAATGGATTGGTGGTAGTTTGATATGAACTATTTTGAAGAATAGGACACTACATACTTCTCTGGGTAACCGTACTGAAATGTATACACTCTTGAGTTTTTAAAAGTGCTTGATATATTATCTAAAAATTACTACTGCTACTGCTAATACAGCAGCAGCAGCAACAACAACAACAGCAACAACAACTACTACTGCTATTACAACACCAATATTTATATTTCTACAACTACTAAAACTACTAATACAACTAGAACTACAACTACTACTACTACTATTATTACTACTACTGCTACTACTACTACTACTACTACTACTGCTAATACTACTACTACTATTTCTACAACAATAACTACTACTACTACTACTACAATTACTGCAACAACTACTACTACTATTAACGCTATATGAGTTGGCGAATTTCATATAAAAAAAATTCTCATTTCTGATCCCGGAGTAATATCACGCTGAATTTGATATGAATGAACAACACCGCATTTTTAGCATAGTAAGCACCTACTTAACTTGTAAATTACTTAGGAAACTGCACTATTATTATTATTATTATTATTATTATTATTATTATTATTATTATTATTATTATTATTATTATTGTTGTTGTTGACATTATCATTGTCATCATGAGTAGTAGTAGTAGTAGTAGTAGTAGTAGTAGTAGTAGTAGTAGTAGTAGTAGTAGTAGTAGTAGTAGTAGTAGTAGTAGTAGTAGAAGAAGAAATGGAGGGGAAAAGAGGGACGGAAAATTATAAAAATAAAAAAAAGGGAAAACAGATGAGGTGAAGAAAGATAAGTGGGAAAGACAGACAATGTAACAGGAAAAAAAAGGGGGAAAAAAGCTAAAAGATTAAGAGAAAGAAAGGGAAAGAGGGATTAAGAAAATTTGAAAAAAAATAAAGTAGAAGGAGAGAGAAAGAGAAAGGAAGAGTAACAGGAGGGAAAGAGAGAGAGGTAAAGAAGAATAGAAGGAGTAAGAGGTGAAAAAAAGTACAGTAAAAGTACTGAGAGAAGAAGAAAAAAGATGAAGAAAAGTAACAACAGCGAGGATAGAAAAAAAGACCAACAGAAGAGGGAGAAAAGTAAAAAAAATAAAAGGAATAACAATAAACAAGAGAAAGAGGAAGACAACAATAACAATAGAAAAGAAAGATAGAGAAGAGGAAAAGGATCAAGAAGAGAGAAAAAGATAAGAGGGAGAAAAGGAATAAAGGAGAATAAAGACACAAGAAGAGGCAAGGAAAAGAAGCAAACAACAGGAAGAGAAAAAAAAGAAAAAGATGAAAAGGAACACGAAACGAGGAAAAAAAGATAAACAAGAGTAAAAGACGTGAAAGAAGAGGGAAAAAAAAGGGGAGGAAAAATTAGTGCAGGTCAGTGTTTCCCTGTAATATTCACAAGACACACCTCGTTCCCTCTTCTCCTCGCCTGAGTTTTTCCCTTCCCGCCATCAGTTGAGGTTCTGACAAGCTCCCTCGTGCATTATTTTTCACCGCCTTTCTTTTCTCTTTCTTTTATTCCCTTTTTCCCTCTCTCCTTTATCCCTCCCGCCCGCTCTCTCTCTCTCTCTCTCTCTCTCTCTCTCTCTCTCTCTCTCTCTCTCTCTCTCTCTCTCTCTCTCTCTCTCTCTCCTATTTCCCCAACACTCAGCGATCATCACGAAGTAAAGCAACACGTAGGATTGTCATGTCAACTTTTTTTTTCCGGTTTTCCTTTTTTTTTTCCTCTTATACCTATCCTTCTTCTCTTCCTCCTTGTCTTCTTTCTCCTTATACGTCTACTCCACGGTTTTGAAGGGAGAGAAAGGTGCAGTTTACGTTAGGTTAGATTACGTTAAAGTAGGTTAGGATGATGAATTACTGTAAAATATCAATAACATATGTAATAAAAAGAACAGGTAGTTGAGAGAGAGAGAGAGAGAGAGAGAGAGAGAGAGAGAGAGAGAGAGAGAGAGAGAGAGAGAGAGAGAAAGGGGGGGGAATCTGAAGATGCCATGTAGTGCGTGAGCCTCAACGGTTTAGGCTGATGGTTGGCTGCGTTGTACCAAAGTTATGGCCTTTATCACATCTTACTCCGACTTCGTAGTGCATCCCTCAAGTTCTATCTCATACAGAATGTCACCAAGGGCATGCAGGACTCTCTCGATCACCTGAGCATCACTCTACTCTCGCAGGACGCCTCTCCTTTGCCGAAAATTGAGGTGTTGTGCTGTCATCCTGCCGCCTAAAAGTGATTTAAGGTGAATTAGTACCCCTCACCACTCCTAGCAGCTAAGAAGCTTCTGGGTCTTAAAAGTGATAAGAAATTTTCAGCCGTAAAAGTAAAACTGATCACTAAGAGTACTTATAGCCCAGGCCCAAGCACGCACACACACATACACACACCCACACACACCCACACACACACTAAAACCTTTCATTTTCCGAAAACTTTTTAATTTTTTTTTTTTTTGGCGATGTTATTAAATATTTTCATCGCCGTTTTCATTCACCGCCCCCGCCGCCACCACCACCACCACCACCACCAACAATATCGTCTATCTCCACCAACTATCCTGTCACCATGAATCCTCCACCTCCTGCTCCTCCCTTTCCTCTTCCTCCTCTCCTCTTCCCTCTTCACGTCATGCATCACCACCACTACCAAAGCAAGCCATCACTTTACCACCACCACCACCACCACCACCACCACCACCACCACCTCCTCCTCCTCCTCCTCCTCCTCAAGTCAACATGCATCACGGAAACACTTCATTAAGGTCAAAATTCCTGGAAGAAGAGGGAAGCAAGACTGATACAGGTTCGCTGGTGCAGTATATCACAACCATCTGTCTACTCCTTCCTTTCCTTCCATTCCCATCGCTATCTATCCACTCTTTCTGTCCATTTTCCACCCGTGTTCCCATCGACTTCCTTCCATCCAGTTATCCATCCTGATTCTGTCCTTCCATTCCTTTCAGTCTACCATGTCCACTCCATCCTTTCATGTAATTATTCATCCATCCAGGCATTTTTCTTTGACGTTATTTTATTTATCTTACTTTATTTGTTTGTTTATTTTTCTACGTCAAAATTTTTCCACCTTTTTTTTTCCAAAATGCGTTTTTTTTTTTTTAGTTTATCTCTTTACACCTCCACTTCTTTTCTCTATACGGTACATATCCTCATCATTAAGTAATTTTTCTCCCGCGAAAACTCATATTTCATAACCTGACTTGCGTTTGGCTATCGCGTAACTAACAGCTGTTGACAGGAAGGGAAAAGGAAAAAGAAAAAAAGGAAAAGAAAAAAAACAAAGCCACATGTAACAAAAGCAGAAATAAATGTTCCTTGCATGCTGATGATGTTGTATTTTCAGTCAACGACAATGCCATTCACACACACACACACACACACACACACACACACACACACAGGGAAATACGCATGTTTCCCGGTTGGCCAGGAACGCTGATAACACTGTGTATTAAAATGACACTTCCTATTTGGTCTGCATTAATATCCTGCGTGCTTCCGGGTGCGTATACTCCAAATATAATAGTAATAATAATAATAATGATGATAATAATAATAATAATAATAATAATAATAATAATAATAATAATAATAATTTTCTGCTCTTTCATATACATACATACACACACACACACACACACACACACAGGAGCTATTACCACGCATGACGAATGGATCAACTTACATACACAAAAAATTTAAACAAATAACCAAAATCTATTTACTTTTACAAAAACAAAAATAAAACAAAATAAAACTAATATTCAAATAGGCAAAATTTTCTTAACGCAAAAAAAACACACAAATAAACACAAATGAAGAACAAACACCCACAGACCTAATGGATTTAACGAAACTATGATAATGATATTTTTTTAGACATTTTCCTTTTTTTTTTTTTTTTACTAACCGTATCATTTTCTTTCCCTTTCTTTTTCCCCACTAAGGCATTCAGCAAATATTATCAAACCAGTAAGACCATCACTTGGATCGGAACCATCTGGTATTCACGTAATAATTGAGGCAGAATAATTCTATGCGAACAAGGATCGGAGCTGGAGGGGAGGAGAGAAGAGGAGAGCAAAGAGAGGAGGAGAATAGAGAAGGGATGAAAGGAAAGAAAATGAGAGGAAAGGAAACGAAAGGAAAGGAGAGAGTAGAGAGGGAAGAGGAGGAATAAGTTAAAAATATCAAAAAATATCAAAAAGACACGAGAGAGAGAGAGAGAGAGAGAGAGAGAGAGAGAGAGAGAGAGAGAGAGAGAGAGAGAGAGAGAGAGAGAGACGAGGCGTAATGATTGAGGCATTTACACGGGATGAAGAAGCTGTAATGAAGCGGACCAGAGAAGCCTCAGAGAGAGAAACCCGAAAAATTGCAGGGAGAGGAAGGGAGAAAGAGAAAGAGAGAAAGACAGCAAAAAAAAAAAAAGAAAAGACTCTTGCAGGGAAGATTTCCGAAGCGAATTTCATTACTGCATTCGTGCCAAGGGAGGACTGGTTCGTACCCAACAGGTTTTTTTCTCTTTTTTTTTTTTCTTTACTCTACAACCGAAGCAAAGAGGAAGGGAAATATCGAGTGAAAGGGGTGACTGATCTACTTAGAGCTTAAATGTATTCCTTAAATATAAAGTGAGCGGCGTGGAACTGCAGCTTCTTTCTTCCCCTTTGCAAGTATATCAATTAGTGTTCGATTAAAAAAAAAAAGTTTTCCGTTATTAATTACATATAGTTTTATTTGTTTTAGGATTCACTGTATGCGAATGAATAAATCTGTTTATTTTTTACGAGGAAGAAAGGTCTAGTCGAGTCGTCTTTATTTTTCTTATCCCTCGCTTGGCTTTTACAGACCTACACAATGTATTTATCTATCTATCTATCTATCTATCAAGAATATTAACGACACGCAATACTTCCTAACGCAACCTTTTTTATTTCTGCTTCCTGTGACTTTTTTTTTCTGGAATAACGTTTGTAAGATAGCCCTTGCCCCTGTCCTCTCTCTCTCTCTCTCTCTCTCTCTCTCTCTCTCTCTCTCTCTCTCTCTCTCTCTCTCTCTCTCTCTCTCTCTCTTACCCGCACCCTCACCCAATAAGAAGCAAAAGTTTAAAACCAAGCATAGAAACCGAAGTATCTACACACACCCTCAGAGAACCCCAGCAAGGGAAGGAGGTGAAAAATATAAGGGAGTGAACTTAGCGCCGCGGAGTCCCTGAGAGGTGATCCAACCCCACTCAGCGAAATCCAGATCTTATGTTTTTATTCCACTTAGCGAGGGAAAGTTTAATATACAAGTGCTCATAAATTTCGGTGATTTCTTACTGTTTTCCTTCCTTTCTTTATGATCTTTTACTCTCTCTCTCTCTCTCTCTCTCTCTCTCTCTCTCTCTCTCTCTCTCTCTCTCTCTCTCTCTCTCTCTCTCTCTCTCATTTGTATATCTATTTTTTCATCTATCCTTTATCTTTGTCTATATTTATCTATCTGCCTATCTATTTACTTATCCATCTATCTATCTATCTACCTATATGTATCTAATGTATGTCTGTTTGTCTGTCTGTGTATCTACTACCAACCTGCTTATCTATCTACTATTTATCTACATTCTGTCTGTCCATCTTTGTCTGTCTACCTATCTGCCTGTCTGTTCATCCGTCTATCTATTAATTTTCTCTTCCCCTTGTAATTTTCTCTCCTATTCACCTTTCATCAATTATTGTCATTCATTTGCATCATTACTCTCCTCTTCTTCCTTTGTGTTCCCCTTCCTTTCATCTTTGTCATTCTTCTCATATTTCTCATCGTATTTCTTTTTTTGTTGTCTTATTCTGATGTTTTGCGTTTTATCACATCCTCGCTCTTATTAATTACTTCGTTTCCATATTTTTCTCCCTTTATTCCCCTTCTCTTTCTCTGATTTCTCCTTTTTTTATGTATTTCTCTCTTTTTCTGTATTCTGTTTGGTTTTATTCTCTCTCTCTCTCTCTCTCTCTCTCTCTCTCTCTCTCTCTCTCTCTCTCTCTCTCTCTCTCTCTCTCTCTCTCTCTGTTAATTCTATATTCTTTCCTTTTCTTCTTTTCTTTCTTTCTTTCATTATTTATTTACTTTTTTATCATGTTTTCATCCCCTTTTCCCTCCCTCCCTCCTTCCTTCTATTTGTTTTAATTTCTTCTTCTATTCCTTCCTTCTTTCTCTCCTACCTTACCCTTTCTTCATCTCTGCTTTCTCTCCCTCCATTTTTTTTTCATTTCTTCCTTTATTCCTTTCTAAGTTATGTTACTCCCTTCCTTCCTTCCTTCCTTCCTCCTTCCCTACCTCCTTCTGTCCATCACTCCCTTCCATTTTTTTTTCTCATTTCCATATTTATTCCTTCCTAAGTTATGTTATTCCTTTCTTCCTTCTTTCTTTCCTATCTTACTCTCCCTCCCTCCCTCCCTTCTTTCTTTCCACAGCGCCGCCGGAAACAAGGTCAAGGCAATAAGGGAGAGAATTTTAGCACTTATGAACCAAAAAAACATCTTGTTGCCCACACACTCTGCCGCTCACTCTTCCTGTAAACTAGAGCACCACTATATGTGTGTGTGTGTGTGTGTGTGTGTGTGTGTGTGTGTGTGTGTGTGTGTGTGTGTGTGTGTGTGTGTGTGTGTGTGTGTGTGTGTGTGTGTGTGTGTGTGTGTGTGTGTGTGTGTTTTAATTTTCCACGTCTTCATTAGGATTCTTTCATTTCAAGCCTCTCTCTCTCTCTCTCTCTCTCTGACAACACAAACATAAGACAACAAACACAACGTAAAACTAACACAGTCATTCTCAGATAAATTCCACCTCAACGGCAGCCTCCACCACCAATCCCATCACCCTTTCCCATTCATCTCACCATTCCTCACGCTAGGTAATGGTGAGTGAGGGGAGGTGGGGATGGTGCTGCTGGTGCCTTTGAAATAGTGAAAAGCAACTTGGTGAGGGAAAAGAAGAGTTAGTTAGTTAGTTAGAAGAAAGGTTAGTGAAGATTGAGGTAAGAGGGAGGGAAGGTGAGGAAGGGAGGGGAAGAGTGCGAGAGAGACTAAGGGGGGAAAGGATGAAAAGGATAGGAGAGGAAAAGAGGCGAAAGAATACAAAGGAGATGAGAAATTGAACTGTAGAAAGGGGGGAAAGAATCAAGGGGATAAATAAGAAAGGAGGAGGAATAAATAAAACTAAAGAGGGGAAAAAAGGAAAGAAAAGAAAACTGAAAGGAAACAATGATAAGGAATAAAATGAAGGAGGAAAGGCAAAACGAGAGAGAGAGAGAGAGAGAGAGAGAGAGAGAGAGAGAGAGAGAGAGAGAGAGAGAGAGAGAGAGAGAGAGAGAGAGAGAGAGAGAGAGAGAGAGAGAGAGAGAGAGAGAGAGAGAGAGAGAGAGAGAGAGAGAGAATGAAAGGACCAAACTCCAGATAAACAAGTGTATTTTTGTTGTCAAGGAAGAAATTAATTCCAAGGGACGAGAAGATTTGCAAAGGGCTCCATGATAAATATTTCTCTCTCTCTCTCTCTCTCTCTCTCTCTCTCTCTCTCTCTCTCTCTCTCTCTCTCTCTCTCTCTCTCTCTCTCTCTCTCTCTCTCTCCTTCATTTACACCCATTCCCATCTAACCTCCTTGCTTAATTTAACTTTCAAGAGTGTGTGAGAGAATATTAAAAAATAGCCAAATAATCATTTCACTAGAAAACAAGAAAAGAATCAGAACAAAAACAAAGAAATAAACAAAAATATAGACAGATAAACAGATGAATAGACAGACACCTAAACAGATACACAGATAGATAAATAAACAGACTGATAGATACATAGACACGTATACAGCTAGAAAGACAGATAGATAGATAGATAGATAGATAGAGACAGATCAATAAACAGATACACACAGACACAGCCAGACACAGAAAAAAAGAAAAAAAACTGAGGGAAACGAAACAAGATAAACAAAAAGAAAACGAAAGATCACCAAAGAAAACTAAACTAAAAAAAAAAGAAAACGAAACGGACAGCAAGATAAACCAAAAAAAAAAAAAAAGAAAAAGAGAAAACACGAAGAAAATTGAAGAAAACGAGGATGAGGATACGACAAAAATAAATTAGAAGAGAAAATCATGACGGTGTTGACGTGTTGCGCGGTAACTGAGATGAGGCTGCTTCACTAGTTCTCCCCGCGAGCGCCTGGCAGTGCTTGTAGTGGTGGCGAGGTGATGGTGTCGGAAGCCTTGTGAAGCGGAGAATGTGTGGCGTGGTAATGGTAACGTGATGACAACTGCGGCTCTAATTAATGCTGGGACTGCGTGGGACAAGGATGCGTGGGACGAGATGTGTGGGACGAGATGTGTGGGATGAGATGATAGGGTTGGATTTTCTTCGTGTTTTCTTTTCTTGATTTTCTTTTTCATGCGTGGGAGAACATTTTTTTCTTCTTCGTTTTCCTTATCTTGTGTATTTTTTTTTTTTTTAGGGGGGATATTTTTTTTTATAGCTTTTCTTTTTTGTTGTAGTTTCGTTGAGTTTTTTCTTTATTTTCCTTTTCTTTTTTGTGGTTTTCTTTGTTTCCTTCTCTTCTTTTTTATGTTAAGTAACTAGGGAAATGGTTGGTTGCTGAAATGAACAAATGATGATAATGTTCGTGTGTGTGTGTGTGTGTGTGTGTGTGTGTGTGTGTGTGTGTGTGTGTGTGTGTGTGTGTGTGTGTGTGTGTGTGTGTGTGGCGATAAGTTAATAACGGTTTCTCTCTCTCTCTCTCTCTCTCTCTCTCTCTCTCTCTCTCTCTCTCTCTCTCTCTCTCTCTCTCTCTCTCTCTCTCTCTCTCTTAACAGTGGATGGAAGCAAGAAAACATATTTCAACACAATTTCCAGCGTCAGTAAAAAAAAAAAATATATATATATATACGAGTATATATATATATATATATATATATATATATATATATATATATATATATATATATATATATATATATATATATATATATATATATGAGGAAAATAAAACAAGTAGACAAATACAGAGTAAAAATAGAAATAAAAACATTCAGTCGCGTTTCAACATTTTCTCTTTTCCTTTCCTACTATTCCTCTTATTTCCTGTTTATTTTTCCTTCTTTTCCTTTTTTATTCTTATTCTTATTCTGACTCTCCGTAAGTGGAAAGACGTGTAAGCTGGCAACCATTATAGTTTTTTTTTTTTTTATCCTTTACACTCTATTTCCCTTTTTATTCTTTTATATATTATTGCGGAGGATATTCTCTCTCTCTCTCTCTCTCTCTCTCTCTCTCTCTCTCTCTCTCTCTCTCTCTCTCTCTCTCTCTCTCTCTCATTCCTTCCTTTATAAATTACTTTCTTCACTGTTTTCTTACTCCTTTTTTATTTATTTCTCTCCTTCCTTCTTGCTTTCCTCTTTTCTTCCCCCTCTTCCTACCTTCCATCCTTCCATCCATTTCTTCCCCACTCTTCTCTCTCATCTCTTTTATTCTCTTCTTTTTCTTCTTTCCTGCTTTCCTCTCTTCTTCTTCTCATCTTTCCATTCTCCCTCCTCCTGTTCTTTCTCATCTCATATTCTCCCCTTCCTTCCTGTTTTTTTTCTTTTCTTCCTCTGTACATTCTCTCATTCCTTCCATCTCTTCACTCTTTCATTCTCGTTTCACCTCTCCTAACCTCGCTTCACAAAACTGGCTCATAGTGACAGTAACTTCACACCTCTAGCGGTAAAACTATAAAGAGAGACAAATTACTCCTTTTTTTCACCTCCTGAATTTCATTTATTTTTCTCTACTTTTTTCCCCTCTCTCTCTCTCTTGTCTGGCAATGAATTCACGAGGCAGGAAAAAAAAAAAGTGAGGAATGTAATCTTGATAGGAGAGTATTTTCTGTGACATTAGCCTTATCTGTGAGAGAGAGAGAGAGAGAGAGAGAGAGAGAGAGAGAGAGAGAGAGAGAGAGAGAGAGAGAGAGAGAGAGAGAGAGAGAGAGAGAGAGAGAGTTTACCTTCCCGTAGTGGTTTTGTTGTATGTAATTTTTATTTATTTCTTTTTTCATGTCAATCTCTTTCGTTTTATATATTTCCGTTTATCATAATTCTCTATTCCTCTTTCTATTCGCTATTTACACTTCGTTTTGTTGTTTTATTTGTTATTTTTGTTACTTCCATCTCTGTTATTGTTGTTATTCCATGTGGTCATTATTTATTCTTATTTTCTTTCTTCTTGTTATTGCTTCCTCAGTTATCTCATTTTATCTCCTGTTATTCATTCTCCCTCTGTTCATTCGTGATTTCCTCTTTAACACATTCTTCTTGTCATTATTATTTTTTTTTCCATTCGTCATTTTTATTTACCTCTTCTCTTTCTACGTCTATACTTATTTTTCCTATTAATTATTCTTCCCATTCATTTCCTTAATTTACCTATTCTCCTTACTCACCTATACTGGTTTTTTTTTATCATTTATCTTTCCCACTACCCTATTTTCCCCCCATTCGTCTTATCTATCCTTTCTACTACTTTCTATCTAGTCTTCCTATTCGTTTCCTTATTTACCTATTCTCCCTTCTTGGCTAACCTATTTTCTATCCTTCGTATTGTATTTTTTTTTATTACCTTTACTTTCCATTCACCTCATTTACTTGATTCTCCCGGCAATGTTTTCTCATCTCTCCACTGCAATATCACAGTCATTTCCATCCTTTCCTCAGAGTCTCGCAACACAGTGCCTAGCGTTTCCAATCCCCTTCATTACCTCCCGTCAGTGTACAGGTCCTGCTTATTTCAATCCGATTACCCGTCAGTTCATTTCTTTTGTTCTTGCTCATTATCGCTGGCATTACTTTTTTCATGTTCGTGCAGTGGAATAACCAGCAGTATGTAGGTGGAGCAAATAGACAGCCGATTTGAATGAGGACAGGTGCGTGAACAGAGGAGGGGTGGTGAGAAGAGGAGATAGACGTGAGGGAATTGATGAGTAGTGTAGGAAGTAGAAGTAGAAGGAGTTTGCTGTTTGTTTGGGATAGTTATGGGTGTTCTGTCTTGTTTCTCTCTGTGTGTGTGTGTGTGTGTGTTGGGTTATGTTTGTCCTTCGTCCGTGTTGTTTTGTTGTGCTGAGCTTTAATCCTTCGTAGCAAAATATTTCCCGTGTGCGTGTTGTGTTGTGTTGTGTTGTGTTGTGTTTGTCTTTCCTTTGTGTTGTTTTTAGGGATTGCTGTTGTATTTTTTTGAATTGGCGGGAGAAATCTCTCTCTCTCTCTCTCTCTCTCTCTCTCTCTCTCTCTCTCTCTCTCTCTCTCTCTCTCTCTCTCTCTCTCTCTCTCGTTCCTCCATGCATCAAAGTTCCCACAAAACTCAACTGTAGGAAAGTGTTGCAATATATCAAGAAAACTTACCGTTGACTCATATTTGTGACTCCATCTTCGCCACGCAAACCCGGGACACCGCCTTACTTTCAGATTTACACAGGACAAGCAAGAAATCACAGCCAAAGAACTATATTGCACTCGATGTTGTATTTTCATCTTTATATATATTTTTTTTTCCAGTGCCAATTGTCAGTTTTAGATTCTTAGAGAAGGAAAACTACAAATGAGATAATATGTGCCAAGTTACTGTACGTTATGCTCTCTCTCTCTCTCTCTCTCTCTCTCTCTCTCTCTCTCTCTCTCTCTCTCTCTCTCTCTCTCTCTCTCTCTCTCTCTCTCTCTCTCTCTCTAACGTAAATTCCATTCAAAGAAGTGTTCAATTTATACTATTCATTGCGTTATCTCTTATTTTTTTTATCATCAATCCATTTCTAAACACAAACAGTGAAAAAATAAATAATAAAACTTTCAAATAAATCAATAAATAAATAAACAAGTGAATAAATCGAAGAAAAAAATATATATACAAAAAGAAGAAAACAAATGAAATCAGAACTCTAGAATTACTTACAAAACAAACATTTAATGTGCTGCTGTGTTACGTATATGGTCCCTTCAAGACACCTCATATCTTTAGCATCACCGTCACATTTCAAGATTCCCGCCAAGAAAACCCCTTCGATCCCCTTCTGATTTCCAAAGGCACCATGAAGTCTCCCTCAAAACTCCATTAGCCATGTGTCTTATTTTTTACCTCTCATAACTTCGCACAAATTTAGTCCATTGACCTTCAAACACTTCAAACCTTCCTCCTCCTCCTCCTCCTCCTCCTCCTCCTCCTCCTCCTCCTCCTCCTCCTCCTCCTCCTCCTCCTCCTCCTCCTTCTCCCTTCTACTTCTCCTCCTCCTCACCTTCATGC
>NC_087160.1:4465000-4500000 GCF_035594125.1 Scylla paramamosain
AGCATTTAACCTTTGAGGCGTGTTTTCAAGGAGAGATAAGTTAATTAAGCCTGACTTCTTTATGCAGGTCTCCAATGTGCAGGAATATCCGGGATGCGCACGGGAATAAGCTGAAGTGTAAGGGATATGATGGTTTCTACTATTTTAATGCGTTGTGGTCAGTGAGGATACGTTTTCGTGCTTTTAAGGCTGTTTGTTTTTTGTTTATTTATCTTACCTATTCATTTTTGCGTGTTGAGAAGGTAAGGGAAACTAAAGGGGAACTGAAAATAGGGGGAAAAAGGTAGAAAAAAGCTATGTTAGTGCTCCCTCTTCGAAAACAAACTGGCCAACTAGCAAATTAATAAACAAATAAAGAAGCTAGATAACTAAGTAAACTAATTAATTAATCCCCTAACTACCTAACTAGCTAGATACAAACTAACCAGCCAACTAACTACCTAACGACATAAATTGCTATCACCCTAACTTACTATCTAAATAATTAACCAACTAAATAAATAAACAAAATAAAAAAAAAATCAGAGGCCAATTCAGTACAGTTAGGGCCAGCACAAACAGACAGGTAGCAGGTTAAGTTTGGATCTACTCAGTATTATCGTATCACAAGTAACAGATTGGCACGTAAGCTGTGAGATGTGCAGGAGCCGATCAATGGAGCATCACACTGGCTGGGATTATGTAGAGAAGATAGAGACATGCCTTATGGGAGAGATTATGATAAGGTAAGGATAGGATAATTTAGAAGGTTACGCACGGAAGAGGTACAGAAGCTCTCAAAATCTTTAAACAATAAGTGGTCTACATTCTGACACAACGGACGATATTATTTGAAACGTTTGGTGAGTGCAGTGGCAGCAGTTGGCAGCCCTGGATATTATGACACTGGAAATAGATCGGCATACCAGCATCACGTCAAGCCAAGCATACCAACCTTACCGATGCGACACGTGATCAGGCAGCAGGCTTCACATTGTTCATTATGCCGCAGTTTGTACTCCACTTTAAAAATAATTTTGGGAGCCACTGCACAATGGTAAGGACGGATTACTTTTATAAAACATGTAGGTGTAACTTATTTAAAATGTAATGATATGGTTGGGGCGGAATATACAAGCTTAACAATATGGGGAAGTACGATTACAAAAGGCCAGTTGATTGACACAAGGCACCTCCTGACCTTTTAGAACTGAATCTGTCCCCCATCATCCACAAATTAATGTAGTAATCTTCCACTAAAGTTACGTTCCTCCTAAGTTTGTTCCTTTTGTCCATAATCGTATTTTGTGAACCAATTCTTTGCCTGTTAACTTCTTAATACCTTCACTGCTTTACAACTTGTCATGATCACTTTGCGCAACTCTTCACAAACACGCTTATTTATTAATTTTCACTGCAGTCTCCCACATAGTCACGTAGTTTGAGAGAGAGAGAGAGAGAGAGAGAGAGAGAGAGAGAGAGAGAGAGAGAGAGAGAGAGAGAGAGAGAGAGAGAGAGAGAGAGAGAGAGAGAGAGAGAGAGAGAGAGAGAGAGAGAGAGAAAACGATCTTGAATTCTCCCTTTTCTGTGTACCTATCCACACTTTTTAATATATACTTTGAATATAAGTAACCAATTGAATTCTCTCATTGCTAGGGTCGTCTTGTCTTACCATTCAGAACACCGTAATAATTGCTTGTACAGATACAGAACAAAAGAGGGACTGGGAGGTTAACTTTTTTTTTCTTCAAGCAGAACTATTTAAAACACAGAGTTACAAAACATTAAAAAAAAAAAAGTGTTGACAGTTTAGGGAAAAATAGTCTAGCGTTGTGAGGACTTTAATCTGATTTTGGTCAAGGTTATAAAAAAAAATATTCATACGTGTTCTAAATTGTTCCATGACTGAAGAAACTTGCTGGATTCCTTACTGTTAATATGGAAAGAGAGACAGCAACTAGACCAGGCTGAAAGTTGGGGGCACGTTAGTTTGTCAATTATAACGCAAAGGCAACCTAGGTGAAAAATATAAAATACAAGGGAGACAGAATTATTCAAAACAAATTAAAAAAAAATATGGAAGGTGAAGAGGGAACTGTTAAACCAAGATAGAGAAGAAAGAAAAAAAGAAAAAAATGAGAAAAACAGTTGAAGGTAAAGATATAGCTTGAGAAAAAAAAAAAAAGGGTAGGAAAAAAAAGTGAAAGAAAGTGGACAGAACAGTGTAAGACAGACAACGATGCAGACTATGAGAAGATTGGGGAAAAAAAAAAAAAAACAGAGATGAAAAAGTGGACAAAACCGTTTACAATAAATAAAGATGTGACCTATGGAAAAATTTAAAAAAAAATGGAAAAACACGATAAAACAGTTGAAGATCGAAGAAAAAATGCAACCTATGAAAAGATTAAGAACGAACGAAAATAAAAAAGTTCAAGATGGATAGATATAATGAACACAGTAAAAATAAAACCAGTTATCATTAAAAAGTACACAAATAAAGCGAAAAAGAAATAGATAAAAGTTTCAGATTAATAAAGACAACCAAAGAAGCTAAAAAAAATTTAACCAGTCGACATAAAATTAAAAGAAAGACTATGTAAAAAAAAAAAAAATAAAACCACAGAGCCTAAGGAGGGAAGACCAGGGGAACTATTAAAGCCTACACAGCAATAGGGCCTTTGTGGGGCTGCCGGGGCTGGAGTAAGAGGAAGACACGAGCACAAAGCCAAGGGGAATTACAACCCCTAAGACGCCCACCAGCAGGTAATCCAGGTGAGAGACAGAATTACTGATGACGGTGTGTGTGTGTGTGTGTGTGTGTGTGTGTGTGTGTGTGTGTGTGTGTGTGTGTGTGTGTGTGTGTGTGTGTGTGTGTGTGTGTGTGTGTGTGTGTGTGTGTGTGTGTGATTTTGTAATGCTATTCACTGAGAAATTGTCTGCTTGCTTGCTTGCCTCTCTCTCTCTCTCTCTCTCTCTCTCTCTCTCTCTCTCTCTCTCTCTCTCTCTCTCTCTCTCTCTCTCTCTCTCTCATCGTCCATAAAGTAAGTCACTTCCACCTGCTCTTTTACTTCATTATCCTCCTCCTCCTCCTCCTCCTCCTCCTCCTCCTCCTCCTATTCTTTCTCCTTTCTCACCTCCATTCGTCAAAGTCTTCTAACTATTCATTCTCTGTCACATCAAACTACACTGGAACTCAGGCATGCCCTCTCCTCCTCCTCCTCCTCCTCCTCCTCCTCTCGTAACTCCCCACTCCCCCTTCCTCCTCTTTCTTCTTACAGCTCATCATTCTTTTCCTTGCAGTTTAGGGAATGACAGCTAACAGAAGAGAGATAAGAAGTAAACAAGATAAGTTAGTGTCTTAATCAACATCAGATCTAAAGCTACATTCCCCGCAAAGTCTCGGGAAAGGAAGGGAAATGAGCGAAAAAGAAAACGGAAATGTAAACAAAGCCGCTGATTAGTCCGTAAGATCTCAGGACGCGCTCTGATTGGCTGAATGGATGTCAGAAGGTGGAGGCACGTCTGGGTGTAATGATATTGATGGAATAATGATGGTAATGGTAAGAGTAGTGATGATAATGGTGATAATAATGAGTAGTGGTTGTGGTGAGCTGGAATGTGAAAGAGGTAAGTGTGATGTTTGGATGCAGTGATGTAAGATGGTGATTGTGGTGGTGGTGATGTGGTAGGAATAGGTATGTATGTTTGTAGTATGTGTGTCTGTATGTATGAATGGTGCTGGACAATATGAGGATTAGCAGTGTGTGTGTGTGTGTGTGTGTGTGTGTGTGTGTGTGTGTGTGTGTGTGTGTGTAAACGTACTCGCCCGCCTCATTTAAATTCTTAGTTGTATCAGTCTTCACAGTCACGAGGGTTGCATTACAGTGTTCTGCTGACTCAGTGACGGTGCACGAGGTTCTATTGCCGCAAGATGAACTCACTAAGAAAATCTAGGTACAGAATCACTTGAATAAATAGACAGCTAGGTAGATACGCAAGATGAAAGGTATATTGAGAAGTAACTAACCTGAAGATTTAGATATGCAGTGATAGGTAGATTGGTAGATAGACAGGTACTCAGACAAACAGGAAGGTAGGTAGGCAGATAGATAGGCAGAAAATAGGTAGATAGATAGATAGGTAAACAGATAGACAGAAGTACACAGACAAAAAAACAAAAAAAAACAATTACAAAGACTAATGAACAAATACATGCATAAACAAATAAACCAAACAACATAAATCTCATTGAAAACAAATCCTTCCCTCCCTTCCCCCACGGCACCCAACTCCCTCCGCCCCGCATCAATCCACCCTCGCAACAAGCAATAAATTCTGAACCACGGAGGGGGAAAGAAGGAGAACAGACTAAACGAGGCGGAACATTAGCCAATTAAATAAAAAAAAAAGTGTGAAAAAAAGGTATCATTAAAATCAGGTAAGAAAAAAATTCTTCAGTTATCCTTTCATCCTGCCAACTTTTCCTTCTATCCTATCTAATTCTACAACTTTCTCTCCCGTAAGAAGCAGGAGGAGGAGGAGGAGGAGGAGGAGGAGAGGGACAGGCCACCCAATATAATTAACGGCACCTTTACCTAAGCTCTCGTGTTACCTGCCTTTCCTCTCCCTCTCCCCCTCTCCCTCTCTCTCTCTCACTTCGGTAGAGTTCGCGACACTCTCTCACTCGAAACTTGTGCCATAAAAACTTTCGGTGTTCGCTTTTAAAAGGAGAAAAGGCAACATGATCTATCTGTCTGTCTGTCTGTGTGTGTGTGTGTGTGTGTGTGTGTGTGTGTGTGTGTGTGTGTGTGTGTGTGTGTGTGTGTGTGTGTGTAGTCTCTCTCTCTCTCTCTCTCTCTCTCTCTCTCTCTCTCTCTCTCTCTCTCTCTCTCTCTCTCTCTCTCTCTCTCTCTCTCTCTCTCTCACATTCCTTTGATGTCACTACAAGATTAAGCCTGTCTTCGATCATACCAACCCCTACTCCCCCCCCCTCTCTCTCTCTCTCTCTCTCTCTCTCTCTCTCTCTCTCTCTCTCTCTCTCTCTCTCTCTCTCTCTTTCATGCCTCCCCCTTCCCAGATTGGTTATATAAAACTGGCCAGCTTATTCGCACCGCTGCTGTCGAAGGTAGGGGTGAGGGGGGATGAGGGGTGAGGGGATGGAGTTCCAGGTGGGGTGACATAAACCTGGGTGGAGTAATGGCTTTTTCCGGGTCATGACGCAGTGGTGTGATGACCGGAGCGTGATGAAGCGTTATTAAGCTGTCGCCCCCGTCCCGTGCCGCCCTTCAGGAAACGCCTCGCCCATCACTTCCTGCTATCCATTCCCATTGTTGTCTTCTGATCAGCTTCACTTTCTATGGTGTCTTATATATAGTCTCCCTTCACCTTCAGTTTTATTTTTTAATTCACCATACATTGTCACCATACCCGTGCAATAGAAAGTAGGGGAGGGTGAAATAAATACATAAATATACGCGCTGTGACTTCCCAAGATATTAAAATCTAGATCTTAATCCGAGGTTAATTAAATAAAGTGATGCTCGTGTGCCTGAGTTTAATGAATGGATGGGTGGAGTGATGGGTGAAGAGCTCCCAGTGTGGCATCTGTTAGTGAATGGCAATTAGACATTCCATATTCAATCTATTTAATTCATTAACTATTATAATTACCACTTTTTTTGAAACAGTTATTTATATTATTAATTTATTTACCTATATAGTTTTTTTTTCCCCCGATGCATTATGAAACTCACTCATTCACACGCAGAGAGAAAAAAATGCGAAGTTTATTCATGTATCTGTTCATTTTAATAATTATCTCTTATCTAAGTAATACACATTTTTCACTTATTCATCACACACTTTCATATCTATTAATTTTGGCTGATGCAAATGTAAAAGCTTCGTGAAGATTGAACAGAATATATAAAAAGCCACAAAAATCTCTCTCTCTCTCTCTCTCTCTCTCTCTCTCTCTCTCTCTCTCTCTCTCTCTCTCTCTCTCTCTCTCTCTCTCTCTAAGCCTGGCGGTGACAATGTTATGGTACAGCCAGCAAAGCAACACAGCAGGATTTCATTACGTTTCGGGAGCCACAAAGGCAGGCAAAGAAGAAGTGATGTATGTTACCTGTGCGTGTTATTTGAGAGAGAGAGAGAGAGAGAGAGAGAGAGAGAGAGAGAGAGAGAGAGAGAGAGAGAGAGAGAGAGAGAGAGAGAGAGAGAGAGAGAGAGAGAGAGAGAGAGAGAGAGAGAGAGAGAGAGAGAGAGAGAGAGAGAGAGAGAGAGAGAGAGAGAGAGTTGTAATTATTAAGGGTAAGACACAGGGTTGGAGGGCGTCAGGTGTGTGGACAGAGATGGTCAGGTGTGGAGTGGACGCAATTACTCTCTGAGGCGATTTCGAGGTCAGAGAGAGTGAGTGGGAAAGTGAGGGGAGTGATTATCTTCTCGTCTTCCCTCGCCTTCTCGTCTTCCCTCGCCTTCTCTTGTCTTTCGTTCAGTTTTATTCCTATTCTCTTCCCCTCGTTTTCCTTTTCTTACCTTCCTTTTCTTACCTTCTATTCAGCTCTTATTTTTTTTATTCTCTTCGTTTCCCTTTCATTTAATCCCATTCTCTCTCCTTCTCTTACTTTACTTTTCCTTTTCTTCTTTTTTTCCTTCTATTCTCTTCCCTTTCTCTCTTTTCCATTTCCTTCACTTTCCGTTTCTCCAGTGCATTTTTATTCCCATCTTTTCCCTTGTTTCCCTCTTCCTTTTCTTTATTTTCCTTCTTTTCTATTCCCTTCTTTTATTTTGGCTTACCTTCACTCTCCTTTCATTCAGTTTCTTTTCTTTCTCTTCTCTTCATCAATCCTCTCTTGTTTTCCCTTCTCTTCTCTTTCCCTCTCATCCTTTCCGTAACATTTTTCTCCTTCCTATTTCATTCTTTCCCTTCTCTTTTTCGTTTTTTTCCGTTACTTCATCTTACTTATCTTCTCTCTCTCCTTTACTTCTCTTCATTTATCTTTCTTTCCCTTTATTCTCCTTCCCTTTTCCGTTTTTTTTTTTTCATATCGTTCACTCCTTACTATTTCCTTCCTTTCTCTACGACTTCTCTTATTCTTAGCTTCTTTTCCTTCCTTCCTTGTTTCTTTCCTTCCTTTCTTTCTTTCCCTCACTGCTAATTCTCCTTCACTCCTTCCTCCGTGGCTTCTTCCTCATTTCTCTCTGGCAGTCATTGTGTGTGTGTGTGTGTGTGTTACCTGGTTGTCTGTCTGTGTGTCTGTCCCATGAACATTTACTATTCCTCATGTTACAGCCACCTTCCTCCTTCTCTTCCTCTTCCTCCTCCTCCACCTCTCTCTGTGCGTCACTCCTCACTCCCCCTCTCCCTCTCCCTGTCTCTCGCCTGCCAACCCACGTCACCTGATTAGAATATCACGGGTGGCACTGCTGGCTGGAAGGGTGCCAAGGAGGGCCACCTGAGGAGTGCCCAGATAATATCCACTGCTTGGACTCGTGTAAAAAACCAGTAAAGACTTTGAAGGTGTTTATTTATCGCTCTACTGATCATCCTCCTTTTCCAGCTACAAAGGTGCGGCAGTGTTTATGAAGATGCTTGACTTGACGGGATGCAGTTAAGTTGACTCTATAAAGTTTTGTCTCGTTATTTTTTTTTTCTTCGTGTTAAGGGTATTACGTTTTAACAGGGTGTAGTGAAGGTTATTAGTGCTTTTTTCTTCTTTTTTTTAATGGTTTTGATGATTCCGGTGGTGGTTTAACAAGGATTCTGCATCACTGGTAAGGAAAACACTCATGAAAATACGAGTCAATTTATGTGGCCTTTGAAAAAACATTTGTCCTTATCCGAAAGGTTTAAAATTAAGGTCTCTCTCTCTCTCTCTCTCTCTCTCTCTCTCTCTCTCTCTCTCTCTCTCTCTCTCTCTCTCTCTCTCTCTCTCTCTCTCTCTCTCTCTCTCTCTCTCTCTCCACGTGTTGGTCTTGCGTCACCACTGACTCACTGGTCATCTTTTATTGGACGCGTGTGTGTTTCCTCACTCACACGCAGGGAGAAAAATGCGAAGTTTATTCATGCATCTATTCATTTTAATAATTATCTCTTATCTAAGCAATGCACATTTTTCACTTATTCATTACAGACTTTTATATGTATTAATTTTGGCAGATGCAAATGTAAAAGCTTCGTGAAGATTGAACAGAATATATTAAAAGCCACGAAAACTCCCACTTTCCACTCCTTCTCCCTTTCTTACCTTCCCTCTCCTCTCCTCCCCTTCCCTCAACTCTCCTCTCCTTTACTCTCCTGCCCCCTTTCCTCCCTTCTCCTTTGCTTTCCTCCTCTCCACTACTTCCCTCAACTCCCCTTTCCTCCCCATCGCTCCTCCTCTCCTCTCCTTCTGATGAACGAAATTATGTCAATAGGAATGTTAAGGTCACCTTGAGAAGTGCATATAAATAGCATCTTTTTTCTTCATTTATTCATTCTCTCTCTCTCTCTCTCTCTCTCTCTCTCTCTCTCTCTCTCTCTCTCTCTCTCTCTCTCTCTCTCTCTCTCTCTCTCTCTCTCTCTCTCTCTGAACTCTCGGCTTGCTTCCATTTTTTTGCTGTTTTTGTTGTTGTTGTTGTTGTTGTTGTTGTTGTTGTTGTTGTTGTTGTTGTTGTTGCTGCTGTTGATGACGATGATTTTGTTGTTATAATCGTTGATGTTTCTGTTGTCGTTCGTGGTGGTGGTGGTGATACTGTTATTTTTGTTACTGTTGTTGTTATTGTTGATATGATGACAATGGTGTTGGTGTTGTTGTTTTGTTACTGTTGTTGTTGTTGTTGTTGTTGATGTCGCCGTCTGTTGTTGTTGGTGTGACGGCAATGCTAGTGGCGATGGTAATTATGATAGTAACGAAGATGAAGATGACTGTTTTTCTTTTATGATCTCATTAAGTCAGTCACCATGACATTAATATAATGCCTTCACCTGCATGAGAGAGAGAGAGAGAGAGAGAGAGAGAGAGAGAGAGAGAGAGAGAGAGAGAGAGAGAGAGAGAGAGAGAGAGAGAGAGAGAGAGAGAGAGAGAGAGAGAGAGAATTAATTATTCGTAACTCTTATGTTACGAATAATCTTATCTTACTTATACATTTTGTGCATTCATATATGAAAAATATAATGAATCAGTAAAAATAAATAAGACTAGAAATTAAATACATAAATAGTTAAATAAGCACGTAATTAAGTAAGTAGGATAAATAGAAGGGGAAAAAAAGCAGCACAATTTTTTCTTCTCTGCGTTTGAGTGACTTAATTTCATGAAGTTCACGAGATAACCTGTTACAGAAAATAAGGTAAAAAAAACAAAACAAAGTAAAACAGAATTAAGTAAGTAAGCAAACAAGATAAATACGTAAATAAAGAAAAAATACATTAATAAACATATAAAACACAAATTAAACAAACAAAAAATAAATAAATAAACACACATGAATAAAAAAGAAAAGCATATTTATAATTCACCATGAGATCAAAAGTAACAAAAATAATTACACTTACCACTCCATCCATCCATCCATCCATCCATCCACGAAACACACGTACACCACAAACACTAACATTTCATCCACTCTCCACTTCTGATGCCAGCCGTACGTTTCACTCACTCACTCCACACCACTTCTTTGAGTCTCGCTGCCAGTGTTTGCGATGCTCAGGCGAGGGATGAGCACGTTAATGTTTACTACACCCGCTCAGTTACGTAATGTAGAGAGTAAATTTTGTTGAGAGAGTAAAGCGTGGGTGTGTGATGTGCTGTGAGAGGGAGAGGGAGAGGGAGAGGGAGAGGGAGGGAGACTACTACAGGAAAGCTTGAAGAGAAACAAAAACATTAAACTAAACCAAATACACCTTGAAAAATAAATAAACAAAAAACTAGAAAAATAAATAAAATAAATAAATAAAACAAACTAACTTACAAATTAACACCCATATACTACACTATTCCGAACACCCCCCACACCTCCCCCTAACCCAAAGCCAAACCCAGCCCTCCTATACCCACAGCCAGGACCACCACCACCACCACCACCACCACCACCACCAAGCACTAAAGTGAGCGAGCCTTACTGAATTAGAGAGACACATTCATACTCAGCCTCGGATTATTTATGACTTGTCCGAACGAATGTGGGCGGGAGTGGCAAGTGGATGAAGAGGCGCAGTAGTGGAGCGTGGATATGAATATGGATGAGAGAGAGAGAGAGAGAGAGAGAGAGAGAGAGAGAGAGAGAGAGAGAGAGAGAGAGAGAGAGAGAGAGAGAGAGAGAGAGAGAGAGAGAGAGAGAGAGAGAGAGAGAGAGAGAGAGAGAGAGAGCGGGGGGTTAACAAGGGAGGACAGGCAGGTGTGAGGGAGGAGTGATGAGGAGTGGGTGACAAAAAATAAAGGTGGAAAAAAAAAATGTGAACTAGATGACAGACAGATATACATTTAATTATTTAGTCCTTAGAGGTGATTAATGGCCAACTCGAAGGGGGAAAAACTAATATCAATCATCGTATCTGTGCTTAGAAGAAAAATAAAGGGGTTATAAATATAATTCACAAGTCAAAAGAAAAAAAAAGTGGAATGTTCTTTTTTTATATACATCTTCATCTTGTTCTTTGAAAGTCTCCTTCTCTTTCCGTTCTATATCCACAACCAGTATTTCCTTCTTCCTTTAGCCTTCCTCCTTCTCTTCTTGTTCTACTTTCTTTCCAACTTCCTCCTTCTCCTTCCTTCTCTTCCTCTTTCTCACTCCTTGCTGCTCTACTTTTCTTCTCTCTCCTTTTGCTTCTTCTCTTCCTCCTTTACTCTTCCTTCTTGTTTTGCTTGTCTTTCGTATCATTCCTCCTCCTCCTCCTCCTCCTCCTCCTTTTCCCAGTGAACTTTCCTCTCCTCTCCTCTCCTGCTCTTTCTCCTCATCCTCCTACCTCCTTTTTCTTCTGCTATACCTCCTCTCCTCCTCTTCCTCCTCTTTTTACTTGCCTCCCCAACTCCTTCCTTCTTCCTGCTCTAGTTTCCTATCTTCCTCCTCCTCCTCCTTCTCGTACTCCTCCTCTACTTGCTCTTTCACATATATATTTTCTGCTTCCCTCCCTCCCTCTCTCCCTCCCTCCCTCCTTCCCTCCCAATATGACTATGGAAGCTCACATCAAAGGCAAGTCGTGGCGCCTCAGGGAAAAGATTCTGAAATTATTATCTTCACATATCGTTATAAAGTTTACGGACTTCTGTACCTGCCTCGCCGCGCACCTGGGCCCGCACTTGCCTGCTTTGTTGCTTGACTTTTTTCCTTATTTATTTATTTATTTATTTGTTTATTTATTTTAGCTTATTTTACTTGACTGCACTTCCGGCTTTTTTTTTATCCGTCTTTTTTTTCTTTTTTTTTCTTTTTTTTTGGGGGGGTTGCTGATTTGCTAATAGTTTTTTTCTTTGTCTTTTCTTTTTTATCTTGTTCTTGTTTATACGCTTTTTTATTCGTCTTTTTCATTTTTTTCCTTTTTTTTATTCTTACTGATATTCTTATGTTATTGATTTTTAGCTGTAATGTTTTCTTGTCCTTATATTTCTTTTTTTTCTATTTTTGTTGTTTTCTTTTATTTTCTACCTTTCTTCGACTAATCTTTTTTTCTCTCTCTTTTTCTATCAGCTTACTTGTGTATCGTTCTTTTCCCTACTCTCTATATTTTATTTCTCCTCATCCTCCTGCTCCCCCAACTCTACCACAGTATACTCTTAACCTGTCACTTCCAATCCAGCTCATTCCACAGAAAACGAACGATTTAGACAAGTTTTTATTATCTTTCTTTTAATCTTCCACAACAATTCTCTCTCTCTCTCTCTCTCTCTCTCTCTCTCTCTCTCTCTCTCTCTCTCTCTCTCTCTCTCTCTCTCTCTCTCTCTCTCTCTCTCTCTCTCTCTCTCTCTCACCTGCTACAACACGTCCTTTTCCCTCGCTCCATTCCACACCTGTGCCAGTCTTTAATGATACCATAGTTCACTCATCTCACACACACTTCGCACCTGCTCGTCTTCGCACCTGCAGCCATGTGATCACTAAGACTCACACACCTGTTATGGGTCTGACGGGGAATCGCAGGTAACATGAGTAATATTTGTAGTTTAATATACATATACAATTGGAATAGTAAGTTTTGTAATGGTGCAGAAAATAGTTAGGAGGAGGAGAAGGAGGAGAAGGAGGAGGAGGAAGAGGAGAAAAAGAAAGATAGAGATGTACAGTACAAGAATAGCTGATGAAAGAAAATAAAACAAAAATAAGGGAAAACTAAAGAAATCATTAAAATCTTTGTTTATATATATACTAAGTTCCCTTGTTTCCTCTTATTCCTCTTCCACCTACTACCAATACTACTACTACTACTACTACTACTACTACTATACAAATCGAACTACACCACCACTATTCCCTTGAAATAAGAGGAGCAACAAGCAACATATTCAAAACGAGTAACCGGGCCATTATGTAATCTACCAGGTGATTCCCAAGCCCCCGGTATCATTCCCAAGGGCAGTGCTACCTAACGCCGCCCCGTCACTGTCACACTCACCCCCTTAACGCATTCACCCTCACGCCCACCCCACTGTCGCCCCACAAACAAGACCTATTTGGAATGCCCCTCGCTCGATATTTTACCTCATCTCCCTCTCATACATAATTCGTTTCATTCAGTCTTAGTCCTAGTACTAATTTCATTAATATATGGTACCTTTTTTACTACTACAAGGTGCAAGTTTCAGTATATGTCACTCTCATTATAGTGTCAGTTTCATTCATATGTAGTACCTATTTCACACATTGCTCCTCTCATTTCAATCGACTCGTATACAGTACCCATTTCATTCCTATATGCTATCCACTTCTTTCCATTTCCCTCCATCAGTTTGTCCTTCACTCATATAACGTTCATTTTACCCCATATCTCTCGATCAGTCGTCCATTTCACTCCACGCCCGCCCCGCCAACACGGCACACACTGCACAGCATCCATTTAGCCCTGCGTAGCCCTAGTTATCGTGGCACTAAATATAAAACAGACTCAACCATGAAATTAATGCAAGGTTTGTTGTTTTTATTTCCACAGCTAATGTTATGTTTGTTTTCTTTCGTATCTTTTTTTTTTTACGAAACTAACTAACGACTGTTTTAACTTTTTTTGTATTAATATGTATTAATATGTACCCCATCTGAGGCTCCTGAGACTACGCTGTGCAGTTCTGGTCCCCACATTACAGGAAAGATATAGGTCTATTAGAATCAGTACAGAGGAGAATGACTAGAAGGATACAGGGGATGAGGAATATTCCTTACGAGGCGAGATTGAAGCTGTTAAATTTACATTCTTTAGAGAGACGTAGGTTAAGAGGGGACCTGACAGAAGCCTTTAAGTGGTATAAGGGTTATAACAAGGGGGACGTAAGCAAAATTCTTAGGATCAACAACCAGGACAGAACAAGAAATAACGGGTTCGAGCTTGAAAATTTTAGGTTTAAGAAAGAGATAAGAAAAAAATGGTTCTCAAATAGAGTGGTAGATGAATGGAACGGACTCAGTAATCAGGTTGTTAGTGCTAGGTCATTAGGGAGCTTTAAGAGAAGATTAAACGGGTATATGGATAGGGATGACAGGTGGAAATAGGTAGGTATATTTCATACAGGGACTGCCACGTGTAAGCCTGGTCGCTTCTTGCAGCTTCCCTTATTTCTTATGTTCTTATGTTCTTCCCTATATATTTTTTTTTCTTATTTGCTATCACGTAATATGTATGAGCGTAAGGCATTCAATACTACTCGAAATCTTATCCTTGAGACCCCAACTGATTATCCCTGTGACCTACAAAAGTATCAATTACGAGAGAACAATATGTTTAAGAATGCACACCTACGAGAGAACAATATGTTTAAGAATGCACACCTAAGACTGAGTCATGGCAAACAAAAATAAAGTGGAGGTGAATGCTGGTGAGTTTGCTTCTGACCATGCCTGCAGTTAATTAAGTCTGTCTCTGCATGGAGTTCCCAGCGGCTTGCTCTCTACAGTCGAGCTTCCTTAGAATACGTGGGGTGTGGTAAGAATGTGAGATGATGTGTGCTATCTCTGTAATGAGCACTGGACACTTTTTTTTTTTTAGTGTTATTCATAATGGTGGGGAAAAAAATTAAGTACCTGTTGATATTTATGAATCAAGAATTAACACCTAGAACTGTGTGCAAATTGTTAGCATGGACAGAAAAAAAGAAAAAACAAAACAGGATGTTAATGCGAATTTTTCATGGATGAAGATCTATTGAAAAGACTGTAGGAGGAAAATAGAATCTTGACAAAATGTAGTAAGATGCCATGGAGAGAAAAAAAAAAAAAATCAAGCAGAGGAGAGTTTAAACCTTATTCACGATAATTCAACTGGGAAAAGTACTGCTCTTCTCTGTACTAAAAACACTAGAGCCCAACAATATCAACCTCCTCACCAAAACACGACCAAGAGACCACAGAGACTTGAATTCAGCTGGAGAAGCAGTACCGCCCTCTCCCACACGTCACCAAAACCCAACACTTCCAGCCTCCCCAGCAAAACAACACCAAGACAGCAGGGACAGATTAACACAAACGTGCCTCTCTACGTTGTCAAGAAACACAAACAAGGGAGGAAAGAAAGTACACCTACCTGGCCACGATCCTCCACGTGCTTAAAGGAACGTCCAGGTAATTTCCAGCTTGTGTTTATTCTGTGCAGGTGCCACGAGGGAGCCTGAAGGGGAAAGAGAGGGAGATTAGAGCCAGCCTGTGGTGTGCTGTGCTGTGCTGGGGACGAGGCCAAGTAAAAGGAATGTAGAGAAAAAAAGGTGAAAAGAAAAGTGGATTAAAGAGTTTTAGTGAGAAATTAAAGGATGAAAGGGAGGGAGGGAAGGAAAGGGAAGAGAGAGAGAGGAAGGAGCTGAGAGAAGAGGGCGGGGGAGAGAGAGAGAGAGAGAGAGAGAGAGAGAGAGAGAGAGAGAGAGAGAGAGAGAGAGAGAGAGAGAGTGAGAGAAATGTGTGTTGGCCTACCTTCAACAGTCATAGATAATTAATCTCTCTCTCTCTCTCTCTCTCTCTCTCTCTCTCTCTCTCTCTCTCTCTCTCTCTCTCTCTTCATCCCCTGCTACATGTCCCACCTCAACTAATTAGAGAACGTGACAACTTCACAACTAATTACTTCATAAAAATTTCACAACAACATATTCATCTCTTCTTAAGTTAGCAGTGTGTTATGTCTTGTTGTTACTTGTGTTTGTGTCTCTGTGGTAGTAGTAGTAGTAGTAGTAGCAGTAGTAGTGGCAGTAGTAGTAGTAGTGGCAGTAGTAGTAGTAGTAGTAGTAGTAGTAGTAGTAGTAGTAGTAGTAGTAGTAGTAGTAGTAGTAGTAGTAGTAGTAGTAGTAGTTGTAGTAGAATTAGGATTAACATGAAGGGGATAACAACAATAATAATAATAATAATAATAATAATAATAATAATAATAATAATAATAATAATAATAATAAAATAATAATAATATTTTCTCTTTTCAGGTAAGGAATCAGGAAAAAAACGAGAAATTAAAAAGAAAAAACAGGTAAGATTCTAAAAACAACAAAAACTACATCAACAACAACAACAACAACAACAACAACAATGACGACGACGACAGAGAGAGAGAGAGAGAGAGAGAGAGAGAGAGAGAGAGAGAGAGAGAGAGAGAGATGCAGGCGGGAAGAAAACCAAGGCTGGGGTGATGGACGAAGGAAAAAAGAAAAAAAAAACATAAAAAGAAACAAAAACAATACAAAACGACTTGGTTCCTCGCAAAGTGCCAATTTCTGTGGCCACGCACGCTTCCCCCTCCATCCATTCTCCTCCTCCTCCTCCTCCTCCTCCTCCTCCTCCTCCTCCTCCTCCTCCTCCTCCTCCTCCTCCTCCCTCCTCTTCCTCCAATTTTTCTATCTCGTTCCCTTCTCTTGCTCCCCAGGCACGGCAGGAGCGAAAGAGAGAGAGAGAGAGAGAGAGAGAGAGAGAGAGAGAGAGAGAGAGAGAGAGAGAGAGAGAGAGAGAGAGAGAGAGAGAGAGAGAGAGAGAGAGAGAGAGAGAGAGAGAGAGAGAGAGAGAGAGAGAGAGAGAGAGAGAGACCCAAGTGGCCGAGAAAATGACCACTTGAAGTCTTAAGGATGCCAGGTCATGCTAACAGGTTACGCCGGGAGGAGGAGGAGGAGGAGGAGGAGGAGGAGGAGGAGGAGGAGGAGGAGGAGGAGGAGGAGGAGGAGGATATTGGCTCATGCAGTGACTTACGAACGTTGTTGAAGGAAAAGTTAACAATTTTTGTATTCTGTTTTATTCTCTTATTTATTTCCTTCTTTATTTATTCATTTACTTGTTTATTCATTCATGCCTCCTTACCTTCCTTCCTCCTGCCTCGCTTAGTTATTTTGTTGTAAATGTAGTGTGTCTGTTGTTGTGCCTGTCATTGCGTTAAGGCTATTGGAGGGAGGGAGGGAGGGGAGGGGAGGGGAGGGGAGGGGAGGGGAGGGAGAGAGAGAGAGAGAGAGAGAGAGAGAGAGAGAGAGAGAGAGAGAGAGAGAGAGAGAGAGAGAGAGAGAGAGAGAGAGAGAGAGAGAGAGAGAGAATTTATATTATCTTACCATATTTTATTTATTATCCATTTATTTCTATTTTCACTTTTTATTTATTTATTTTCTTTCATGTTTAACCTATTTTTTTTTAATCCACTTATTTGTCTTTTTCATATGTTAAGTTTCGTTGGAGCCTTCACATGTACAAGACTTATGCGAGTCTTTGTATGTATGTATGTATGTATGTATGTATGTATGTATGTATGTATGTATGTATGTATGCAAATGTGTAACTAAAATAACTTACTATTAATTAAGATATCTGATCAGCCTTTCCTTTTCTGCTTCGTTGGCTTATGTAAATATTCTTAATGATCATTCTAAATATAGAATAATAGCAGCGGTAGTAGTGGCAGCGGCACTAGCATCAGTAGTAGTAGTAGTAGTAGTAGTAGTAGTAGTAGTAGTAGTAGTAGTAGTAGTAGTAGTAGTAGTAGTAGTAGTAGTAGTAGTAGTAGTAGTAGTAGTAGTAGTAGTAGCAGCTGTTGTTGTTATTGTTGTTGTTGTTGTTGTGATGATAAAAAATTATAATAAAATCAATAAATAAACAACAACAATAAATATTAGTAAATAAACATCAGAACAAAAACGACGACAACAACAACAACAACAACAACAACAACAACCAAACAAAACAAACAAACAAAACTTATCCACCGCAATAATTGGAATATTCCCTTCTTAATTAACCTTTCTTTCTCACCTTTCATAAAATATTTTCACCTTCATCCTAATCTGCTCACCTTTACTTACTCTCAACACACACACACACACACACACACACACACACACACACACACACACACACACACTAGGGCACAAAGATTCCTAATTAATTATACAGAGCAATCAATCGTGAATATTCCCTCTAATCTTTAATTCACAAAGAAATCATCCTTCATTTACTAACCCAACACAAGTCTTCCCTTCAACAAAACCTCCAGCTGATATCCTGAGTGCGCTCCAATATTACGAAGGATATTTTCTTTTATTTTTTACTTTTCTGGTTAAGAATTTAGTGCATACATAATTACAGGAAGCTCAGTGAGGCTTTAATTTGGTGCAGGAGAGAGAGAGAGAGAGAGAGAGAGAGAGAGAGAGAGAGAGAGAGAGAGAGAGAGAGAGAGAGAGAGAGAGAGAGAGAGAGAGAGTTTGTTTTCTAAAGCATCATGGGGAAGACAATTGTTTACTTCAGGTGTTTGGGTCTAGGGATTGCAACATGTTCGTACCTGTTTTCTCTCTCTCTCTCTCTCTCTCTCTCTCTCTCTCTCTCTCTCTCTCTCTCTCTCTCTCTCTCTCTCTCTCTCTCTCTCTCTCTCTCTCTCAATATAGTACTGTTTTCTATAATCTCTTATGTAAATTCTTACTGTTTTACTTTCGTGGCAAAATTTTAACTTTACCACAAATACCTCTCTTTCTCCCTTTCTCTCTCCTCCTCTTCCTCTCCCTCCTTCTCACCTTCACACCTGGCTCTTGTACTCCACTTCTCTTTACGTAACTAGATCGAACCTCGTAACCTAGACACACACACACACACACATAACTTACACACTCACATCACTAAATTCCCTCCCCTTATCCCATCCATCTCACTCATGTCCTCCATCACATTATCACACCCCCTCCATCACGCCCATCCTAGACGCACACCTCGCTCCGTATCTCAGCCTCCGCCCACCGCCCCCGTCACGCCCTCACACTAGCGAACTCGTGACTAATTGCTGATGAAGGGCGGAGGAGGAGAGGGAGGGGAACGAAAACTGGGTCCTCGAAGTCCTTCATTAGACGCCTGGAGATCTTTTCTGAGTTCGAAGGTCAAAGTTCATTAAGTCTTCGAAGCCAAGGAAGATTTTATTTATTTATTTTTTTATTTTTTCGTGTGGTCTTCGTTGAAATTCATACGTACATGGAGATACACATATACAATGCTTTGTTTTTTTTCCTTTCTGTTCCGTTTTCTCCTCCTCCTCCTCCTCCTCCTCCTCCTCCTCCTCCTCCTCCTCCTCCTCCTCCTCCTCCTCCTCCTCCTCCTACTCCTCCTCTTGTTCATTATCATCAGCATCATTATCTCATTCTTCCTTTTCTTTGCTGTTTTTCTTCTAATTTTTCGTCTTCGTTCGTTTTATTTTTGTTCTTGTTATTTTGATTTGTTATTCTTATTTTTGTCCTTGTTCTCGTTCCTATTCTTATCCTCGTCCTCCTCCTTCTCCTTCTCCTTTCGTACGGTGACTTCTATATACATTTCTTTTTTATCTTATTTCCTTATTCGCATTTTTACTCGTTACTATTTTTTTACTCACACACTCATCACATACAAACACTTACATACACCATCATCCTCCTCCTCCTCCTCTTCCTTCTTCCTCCTCCTCCTCCTCATCTTCCTTCAGCCTTCCCTTCCAGTGCAGTGACCCTTCCTTCCTCTCTTACTACCCTCTTTTTTTCTCCTTTACTATTTCCTCTTCCCCGCAACCCCGCCTTTTTTTCCCCCTCTCTCTCTTTATTTCCATCCTGTTTGTTTGCAACGTTTCTTTCAGACGGAGCTCGGATGATTTCAAGCTACGGATTAAGCCAGCCCTTCTTTTCTCTCTCTCTCTCTCTCTCTCTCTCTCTCTCTCTCTCTCTCTCTCTCTCTCTCTCTCTCTCTCCTTTTCACTTCCGTGTGTTTTTTTTTTTTTTTTTTGTCCTAATCTCTTTTATTCCTGCGGCACTGCTTTCCAGTTCCCATCAGCTCCTCCTCTTCTCGCTTTAATCTTCTACGTATTAGCTTCAGGTGACAGCCAGGCCAGTGAGGGAGGGGGATGAGGCAAGGAAGACGGAGGAAAGAGGAAGAGGGCATGGAAGAAGAGGAAACTATGAGAGCAAAGAAAGCGAAAGGAAGAGAATAGAAGAGAGGAATGTGGGGTATGGAAGAAGGAAAGTAGGAAAACAAGACCAGGAGAGCGAACAATGGGAAAGGAGAAGAAAGGGAGGAAAAAAGGAAGAGGTTACGGAAGGAGAAGAAGAGAAAGGAAGACTATGAGTGCGAAGAGTAAAGGAAGAGGAAGAGAGGAGAAGAACAAGGGAATGGAGGCAGGGAAAAGGGAAGGAAGGAGACTAAGGGGAAGGGGGAAAAAAAAGACGAGGATATGAATAAAAAAAGGGAGATAGGAAGACTTGGATAGCGAAGAATGGAATAAGAATAGGAAGGGAAAGAAAGAGGACGGGGGAAAGAGGGACGAAGTAATGGAAGAAGGAAAAGAGAAAGAAGGTATAATAGAAAAAGAGACAATAAACGGGGAGAAAAGACGACAAATAGATTAAAAGGAAGACAACGATAAAGAAGGAAGTGAAGAAGAGGGAATATATAGATGTTTTCAAAAGAGGGAACAGATAATAAAGGAAGATGAAGACAACGAAAAGGGAAAGGAAGGAGGAAAACGAAAGCAAGGGCACGAGGAAAGCAAATGAGAATGAAAGAAGACAAGAATAACGAAGGAATAAGGGAGAAGAGGAAGGAAGAAGAGGAGGAGGAGGAGGAGTCTGTGCTCAAAAGATTAGAAAGCAAGACGAAAGAAAAGGAGGAGCAAAGGCAATAACGAAGAGAAAGGCAAAGCAAAAGAATGGGATGAAAAATGGGACATGAAGAAGAGAAAGAGTAAAGAATAAAGAAGGAAAAAAAGTAAAAATATAGGAAGAAGAGAAAAGTTAAAGAAAAAGAAAAAAAGAACAAAACAAAACCACGAAAAGAAAAGGAATGGGAGGAAGGAAGGAAGGAAGGAAGAGAATTAAATAAAGAAAAAAATGGCTTAAGTAAATTTGCTGCAGTAATAAAAGGCGGCAAGAGATGAATAAAATTGAGGTTAATTGAAAAAAATAAGAGGAAAAAAACAGAGAGAGAGAGAGAGAGAGAGAGAGAGAGAGAGAGAGAGAGAGAGAGAGAGAGAGAGAGAGAGAGAGAGAGAGAGAGAGAGAAAATCACACAGACAGGTAAGATAAACAGATATATAGATAGACAGACAGATAAACAAACACATACATATAAACACACACACACACACACACACACACACACACACACACACACACACACACACACACACAATAAAAATAAATAAATAAACAGACAGAGCAACAGACCACAAAAACTCAACCACGCCCCCCCTTCTCTCTCTCTCTCTCTCTCTCTCTCTCTCTCTCTCTCTCTCTCTCTCTCTCTCTCTCTCTCTCTCTCTCTCTCTCTCTCTCTCTCTCTCAAATCAGCAGCTTCAGGAGAACGCAAAGAGGCCCCTTCACCCTTCAGCGCCTTCGTCAGTAGAGGGCTCGGCAGGCAATCGATGAGGGGGGTCGTATCGAGTCGTGTGTTGAGGAGTCGTTAGCGGGCAGTTGGAGGTCGTCAGGAGGTTGAGGGAAGTGAATGGTTGGGAGGGAGAGGGGGTAGTAAATGGATGGAATGGAGAAGGAGAGGATGAGAGGGGTAGAAGTAAAGAGAAGAGGAGGAGGAGGAGGAGGAGGAGGAGGAAGAGGAGGAAGTGGTGCTGCAAGAATGTTAATGGGAGAGGCAGGGAGAGGGAGGATGAGGGTACGGAAGCAGCGGAATGGTAGCACAGGGAGAGAGTGAGGGAAGGAGAGTGAATTAATGAGAACGGGAAGTGAGAGGGGAAGCAAGGAAAGGAAGGAAAGGAGGGGAGGGAAAATACGAAGGTCACTCAACGACTGCATGGGGAAAATATAGATGGGAGGGGAATGGGGAACGGATGTGTATGGGAGGAAGAAAAAAAAAAGAGGAAGGGAAGATATAGAATGAAAATGAAGGAGGGAATATACAAGCAGGAGGGAAATTTGGGGAAGGAAAGATATGGATGGGAGGAAAAAAAGAGGGAGAGAAAATAGAGTTGGAAAAGAAGTAAAGAAACTTAAGACAGGAGGGGAAAAGAGGAAGAAAATATAGAAGAGGGACCAATGGAAAGGAAAAATAAGACAAGAAAAAAACTAGCAGAGAATAAATAAGAAAGAAAACAAAACAAAGCAAAAATTATAAGGAGCAGATACAAAATGGAAAGAAGTAAAAAGAAAAAAACGAACTGAAGGAAAACAAGGATGAAAATTAAGAAAAATATACATAAAATAAAGAAAAAAAAGTAAGAACAAAAATGAGAGGAAAAATACGTCTGGACAGAAACAGAAATAAAAAAAAATGAGAAATCTTTAAGGAAGGAACAAAGAACAATAAAACTCAGAGATAATCTATTTAGGTGTTTTCTTCATCACCATCGGGAACAAGAATGGAAGAGACTGATTTATCATTCCATAATTTACAAAACCACTCACGGTAATGGCATGAAGTAATCTGAACACGAACCCATCAAAGAGCTGTGGGAGTTTGCCGCCACGAACCTATGGGGGGATACGTGAGGGAGAAAGGGAGAAGTGAGAGGGAAGGAGGGGAGAGGGGGAGGGTGCAAGAACGGAAGTCAGAAAGGAGAGGCGATACCACGGAAAAATATTAATGAGAGAGAGAGAGAGAGAGAGAGAGAGAGAGAGAGAGAGAGAGAGAGAGAGAGAGAGAGAGAGAGAGAGAGAGAGAGAGAGAGAGAGAGAGAGAGAGAGAGAGAGAGAAAACTGTACCACTCAGACATTTTAACACACGAAATCAAATCAAATGAAAAACAATATGAACAATATCAAAACACTTCATATGCTTCGAACAAACGAGACAATATAGAACAACAACAACAGTATGACCATTTACTCATAGCGAGAAGGGGAAGAATAGAAAACGGAGTAGATGAAGAGAAGTTTTGCTGGGATGGCCTGAAATAGACGGGCAGTTAAGAGATACGAGTGAGGAAGTGTGAAAAAATGACGATTACATTATGAGGAGAAGGATTAAATAAAGATGATGATGATGATGATGATGATGATGATGATGATGATGATGATGATGGTAATGATGAGGATTTTCCCACATTACCATCAATCAAATTATTAACCCTTTCCCTACGACTCCTAACAACTCTTGATATTAAAAACAATGTATGGAATATTTACGAGCGTTTGCAAGAAGGAAACGAATTACGAAGATGTGTTTTGCAATTTCTAGCTTGTGTCATGTTCAGAGGTGGTTGGAAAACAAAAAAAATCTCTCAGTGACTAGTAATTAAGGAAAAGTACGTCAAATTCACCGCCAGATATTTTTTTTTTTACTCACATCATCACCATCAACTCACTGGACACCTATTATTAGGGTTACACTCTCTAAAAATACTTCTTTACCCTACAAAGACCTAAAAACAACACCCTATTCTCTTTTCCTCCCTGTGTATCCATGCAAAGGAATGCCGACAGTGTTCTACATGCTAACTAAAGGAACACCACAGGAATAAAGGGAAAGTTATGGAAAAGAAAGATAATTAAGAACAGCAGACATTTTTACAGTATTTTCTCTATTTTCTATGTATTCATACAAAAAAAAATATTGACAAAGCTCTGAATATCAACGAAAGAAAACCAAAACAGTATAAAATAAAATAAATAAATAAATAATGAGTCGAGTAAAAAATAAGGAACCATGTAAGTTTTATTCTTCCTTTAATACCTTCACTTTACCGGACGCAAGACACTTACCCTCTCACTCTTTCCTCCAGTACGCGCAATACAGACGCAATTGTGTTTCCAATCCGAAGACACTACGAGGAATGGAAGAAACAAGCAGGTCTTTCATATGCAAAGGAGCCACTGAGAGAGAGAGAGAGAGAGAGAGAGAGAGAGAGAGAGAGAGAGAGAGAGAGAGAGAGAGAGAGAGAGAGAGAGAGAGAGAGAGAGAGAGAGAGAGAGAGAGAGAGAGAGAGAGAGAGAGAGAGAGAGAGAGAGAGAGAGAGAGAGAGAGGATGCGAGCCAAGTTTTCCATTGCTTTTTCATACTTATAACCCTTCTTCTTCTTCTTCTTCTTCTTCTTCTTCTTCTTCTTCTTCTTCTTCTACTTCCTCTTCTTCTTCTTCTTCTTCTTCCTCCTCCTCCTCCTCCTCCTCCTCCTCCTCCTCCTCCTCCTCCTCCTCCTCCTCCTCCTCCTCCTCCTCCTCCTCCTCTCGATCTTGGTCAGGGTGCATTTACGGCCTAAGTTTGTGGGCGTCGAAGCGAGCGTGGTGTGAGTGAGAGGGGAAGGTGGTGGTGGTGGTGGTGGTGGTGGTGGTGGTGGTGGTGGTGGTGGTGGTTGGATGTTAAAAGATCCATTTCTTCGTTATCTTTTACTGGTGTGTGTGTGTGTGTGTGTGTGTGTGTGTGTGTGTGTGTGTGTGTGTGTGTGTGTGTGTGTGTGTGTGTGTGTGTGTGTGTGTGTGTGTGTGTGTGTGTGTGTGTGTGTGTGTGTGTGTGTGTGTGTGTGTGTGTGTGTCTTTCCTAGATGTTGCTGCCTTTTCCTTCCCCCCACCTTCGTCTCTCTCTCTCTCTCTCTCTCTCTCTCTCTCTCTCTCTCTCTCTCTCTCTCTCTCTCTCTCTCTCTCTCTCCACTCAATATCCGATGGAGAAAAAACACCGTTCACTTTTTCCTCCCTTCAATTACCCCTTCCCTTCCCTTCCCTTCTCTCTCTCTCTCTCTCTCTCTCTCTCTCTCTCTCTCTCTCTCTCTCTCTCTCTCTCTCTCTCTCTCCCTCCCTCAGGATTTGGAGGGCGCAGGTGGGTATCTTAAGGGAGTCATTTGTGGCCGTCAGACGCAACATGAAGCGAGTGTCAGCTGATGATGTCAATGTGTCTCGTCTCCTTCCGATGCACGGGAGGGAGATGAAGGGATGAGAGAGAGAGAGAGAGAGAGAGAGAGAGAGAGAGAGAGAGAGAGAGAGAGAGAGAGAGAGAGAGAGAGAGAGAGAGAGAGAGAGAGAGAGAGAGAGAGAGAGAGAGAGAGAGAGAGAGAGAGAGAGAGAGAGAATCATTATTATAAAAAAGACTGAGGGTAGGAAAAGAGGATGACTTAATGATGGAATGAAATAGAAAGAGAAAAAAAGACGGATAAAAAGAGGAAAATATGAGAAAGGGGGAGAGAATATTTAACTGAGAAAAAGGAAAGTGGGGTGAAAAAATATAGATAACAAGGAAGGACATTCTTCGACGCAAGGCAATTGAAATAACTGTAAACTGAAGAAGGAAAAGAGAAACTAGGAATGTGGAGAGAGGAAACTAAATAAAAGGAATGGAAAAGTGAAGAGTAATGAAAAGCAAAGGTGAATATTCTTTTAACATAAACTGAAATAAAAGGAAACTAGAAGAAGACTAAATATATGAGTAAATCAAGAAAATGAATATGGAGTTGAATATGTAAACGAAAGGGAAGATAAAACGGAAAGTGGTGAAGAGAAAAGGAGAAAATAGAGGAGAAATGGGGGAAACATTTACGAGAGAGAGAGAGAGAGAGAGAGAGAGAGAGAGAGAGAGAGAGAGAGAGAGAGAGAGAGAGAGAGAGAGAGAGAGAGAGAGAGAGAGAGAGAGAGAGAGAGAGAGAGAGATGCACTTGAAAGGAGACACAAAAGCGAAAGATAATGAAAAGAAAAGGGGAAGATTTTTAAATGTAAAGTGAATGAAATAAAAAAAGGTGAAGGAAATGAAGAATGAATCATAATATGGTGTAAAATTATATATTTCTAAAGAGAAGGAAAGAAGATAAAAGAATAAATCTGGGAAAATGCAAAATGATTACGAGAAAACAGACTCTTTTTTAAATATAAACCAACTGAAAGAGAGAAAAATGCAGGAAAGAAAAAGAAAAAGAAAAAAATGAGGAATGCAATCCGAAAATTAGACTAAAACTGGAAAAAAAACGAAGCAAACATATCAGGAAATTAAAAAAAAACAAATACATAAAGTGATGAAGAGCTCGTGATAAATTTTTACGTACAAGGTAAATGAAACAGATGATGAAAGAAAAAAAAGAAAAAAAGGTGATCCGATGAGGTAAAACGAAACAAATAATAAAAAAAAAAAAACATCAATGAAGGTATATGAAAAAAAAAAAAATCCGGTGGCAAAAAAAAATAGGGAAAATTAAAAGCTCGATCAGTGTGTGGGGGAGGGGGAGGGAAATACACAGCATGCGGCAGTCATTACACCGCCACTGTGATCAGAGCACCACCAGGAAGTGGCGGTGATGGAAATAAAGAAATCAGAAATGCACTGAAAAAAAAAAAATGTGAACTTGGAAACGGGAAGTGGTGGTGAAAGAATTAAAAAAAAAAAAAAAAAAAAAAAAGAAAAAAGATGAACTGGCTAACGGAAAGTGATGGCGAAAGAAATAAAAAAAATACTAAAAAGATGATCTGAGCAACGAGAAGTGACGCTTAAAGAAAAAAATATACAAAAAAAAAAAACTGCCAAAATAAACCTTCCCGGTAATTCATATAGTAACAGTTTCAGTTCTGCAAAAGTAAAATGATACAAATAAAAAATAAATAAATAGATAAATAAATAAATACATGTTCTGTTTTCAAAACCGATCCTTTCAACAAGCACTCACGAACGCAAAGTCCACATAAGAAAAATAAAGTAAAATACTAAAAAAAGAAAAAAATACTACAAATTAAGTCAATTTCAAAAAGGTTACGGATAAAAAATAAATAAATAAATAAATAAATAAACATACCACTATAAAAATGCAATACAGCACTACATAATTAAAGGGTAAAATAATACACTTACACTTACCCCTCACAATATTTGAATAATACACGTATATACATTCATCTCTCACAATATTTGAAGTCCTGAAATTTACCACTATAATACATTCACACTAGAGACTCGTTAAAGGATACAGGACACGTGTGTATGCTGCATGTCCTTCACTGTCAGTCTTATCAAGTATTCCATTACAATCCATCATAATCTTCGTATATGAGTGATACATTGTCGAACATTTAATGGAGACCACTGTAAAATACCTATATAAAACGTTAGAGTATTAAAGAACAGACTGCATACGTACATACACTTATACAACCCTTAAAAAAAGTATTCCTGAGCATCGTACCTGACTAATATATTGTCGAACTATAGAAAAAGAAACTCATCACTGAGGAAAAAATATTTATATATAACAATATGATAAAGAGAATAGAATAGATGTGTAATCATAAATATCACACACAAATATCTTTGAAAGTAAATATTCATATTCCTTCACGAGTGTCGTACTTGTGCAATAAACTGTCGAACTATCAATTAAAACAACTAAAAATAAATATGCATATAAAATCATATTATAATAAAAATAGGAACAAACACACAAACAGACAAACACATGCATGCATATCTTCCCAATAAAATACAAGCACAAAAATAATAATAATAATAATAATAATAATAATAATAATAATAATAATAATAATAATAATAATAATAATAATAGTAATAATATCAAAAATAAAAAATAAAAAATGAAAAATAATAATAATAATAATAATAATAATAATAATAATAACAATAATAATAATAATAATAATAATAATAATAATAACAATACAAAAACACTAACAGACATACGCACACACACATGTATACCCTCCAGAACCAGCACAATACACACAAAAAATCAAATCACAAAAAAAAAAAAAATGAAAAGAAAAAGAAAGAAAAACACACACACATACACAAAACAAACAGACATACACGCACATGCATATCCTCCCGAGCCAGTATCCACATGTATCCTTCCCTGCGCCTCGTACCTCAGTAATATATTGTCGAACTATTGACTCAGCCATCCATATTCATAGCCCAGCACAAGAGGCGGCTCGGGAATGAATGTGATTTGCAAACAGCACAGCAGCAGCACACGAGGCCAGGTAAGAGGGGGAAATGGTCTGGAAAATCGATGGAAGGAGGGAAGGAGAGGACTAAAGATGAAGGCAGGGAGGATTTTCATAAGGATTCGTGTTTTGAAAGCTTCGTTCTCTTAGTGGATTATTATACACGCTTTTTTTTTTCTTCTTCTTTTATTGATGGTGTGAAGAAGAGAAGAGGACTAAAGATGAATGTACGAAGGATACATAAAAGGGCTGCTGTTTTGAAAGTTTTGTTTTCTTATCAGGTTTATTCTTAATTAAAGACTAAAGAAGTTATCAGTTAGGGTTTTCATGCATTTTATTTTATTTTTTTCTAATTTCTTTATTGATAGTGTGGAGGAGGCACGAAGAAGCACTGTAACTTAGGTAACTTATAGAAACGGACTACTGTTATGAAAGCTCTTTTCCCTAAAATTTACTGTCAAACACCACTGGGATTGTCAGGTTCTTTTTTTTTTTTTTTTTTACAGCGTGAAGGAGAGAGAGGAACAAAAAGACTCAGGAATAACACAGACAACAAAAGCTTGGTTCCATCACCACAATTATTCCCAAAGACTAGAGACAATCAATTAGGTTCTATTATCATCTTTTCCGAATATTCAATTGGTGGGTGGAGGAGAGAAGGAAGCGACTTGGAAACGCAGGAAGGATATAGATAACGTCTTTTATTCTGAAAATCTTTGTTCCCTCACCAGTATAATTCCCAAAGACCACAGAGATAAGCAGCCAGGTTCTAAATCTTTTCTATCCCTTATTCTCTAATGGAAGGAGGAAGTGAGAGGACTAAAGATAAAACGAAGGAAGGATATAGAAGAGGATTCGTGTTCGGAAAAGTTTATCACACTAGCACTACAGCCATGAAGACTTGTAAACCTCAATAACCCCAATTAGACTATTAGAAGCTTTGAATGTAGTAGAGATAAAAAGATAAGTAAAGAAGTAACGGAGATTAAATAAGGAAGAGTGGACAGGACTGCAAAGACAGATAGGGCATGATAAAGGACGAAGAACGAGATTAAAAAAAAAGGAGACTCGATAGGAGGAAACAAAGATAGGAAATGATTAAATGATAAAATAAAAAGAGGCAGAGAGAGAGATGAACGAACGATGGAAAGGCAGCAGAAAGGACACAGTAATGATAGATAGACGTGACGAATACTGATAAAAAGAGGAAATAGGTGAATATGAAAAGAAGAAATAGGAGACACAGGAGACAATAAACTAAGTGAATGAGATAAATAAAGATAAATGTAGGAAAGCATCCATAAAACAGAGAAATGGTGAGAGAAAATTTAAACAAATGATGAAAGAAGGAATGAGACAGCATGTAATAAATGGCAAGAGAAAGACAAAACACAGATAAAAGTATGAAGGTTAAACAAATGCGATAAAGATCCACAAAAAAAAAGAATAAAAATAAAGATGAAACAAAGACGTACGGAACACGATAAACAGGAAGGGAAAAACAAAGAAAAACAAAAGCAGGAGAGATAAGAGAATATACAATTATTCACGAAATGGAATAAGACAGGGAGAAGAACGAAATGTACATAAAATAAAGAACAGGAATATAAAAAGAACACGCAAACCTCGTGGAAAGCGTAGAAAAGGAAATCAAAGTAGGAGCATAAGGGGTACATAAATGATAAATGGCGGAATAAAAGAAAAGGAGAATAATGAACAGTAGAAAAGAGGAAAAGATACAATAACGGACAGTAAAGGAAGAGAAGAAATATGGAAGTGAATAAACATGCACGAAGACTGGAGAGGAGAGAATACAAAATAAGAGTGAAGGAAGAGGAAAGAAAAAGGGAAGATATAAGGAAGTAAATAAACAGAACGTGATGATGCAAGATAGAACGAAACACTAAATAAAAAATACGAAGAGAAGAGACACGATAAATATGGGAAATGAGGGAAGGTGACTGAATAGTAAAGAAAGGAAAAAGAAATGCAAAATAGATAAAAAAAATAATTAAAAAAAAACATGGAGAGGAAATGGAGGGAAAATAGAAAAATAACAGTAAAAGAAGGAACAAAGAGAACAGAGAAAGAATAAAGAACTTATGTCATCCGAGAAGGAAGGAAGGGAGGGAGGGAGGGAGGGAGGGAGGGAGGGAGGGAGGGAGGGAGGGAGGGAATGAAGGAAGGAAGTAAGGAAAAGTTAGGAAAGAACGCCAGAAGGAAGAGAATGAAAAAGATGAAAGACAAGAAAATACGTAGAGAAAGAAACGAGGAGGAGGAGGAAGGAAGGGAGGGAGGTGAAAGGAAAGGAAAGTAAAAAAATATATAAATATACGAGAAAGGAGAGAAAAAATGTGAAAGAAAAATAATGAAGCAAAGGGAATACAAAATTAACAAAGAAAATAGACAAGGAAAGAAATTAGAAAAAGGAAGGAAGAAAAGCGGAGAGGAAACGAGGAAAACAGTGAACCAACGAACGCGAATGGAAAGAAAAGACAGGCAAAAAAAAAAAAAGAGAGAGAAGAGGAGACACGAAGACTCGAATATCACACACACACACACACACACACACACACACACACACACACACACACACACACACACACACGAACTCCACAGCCACGCAAATCGCTTCAGGAAACAAAAAGAAAACGAGACACTTACGAGTAAATGCGAGAAACAGAGAGAGAGAGAGAGAGAGAGAGAGAGAGAGAGAGAGAGAGAGAGAGAGAGAGAGAGAGAGAGAGAGAGAGAGAGAGAGAGAGAGAGAGAGAGAGAGAGAGAGAGAGAGAGAGAGAGAGAGGAGGGAAAAGGTTAAAAAAAAAAAGGAAAACAAACGCATTCACCCAAACGTATGAATAAAACAAAGGGAAAAGTGAGAGAAAAGGAGGAGGAGGAGGAGGAGGAGGAGGAGGAGGAGGAGGAGGAGGAGGGATCTAGGGGATTGCAAGCCAGAATTCAAGAAGGCATTCCAATCCCTTCCCCGTCACCAGCACAGTATAGAAGCTGAACCTTTTTCGTTTTGGCGGAGTTTCTTCTCCCGCCATTTCACTCCCTATGACTCTCTCTCTCTCTCTCTCTCTCTCTCTCTCTCTCTCTCTCTCTCTCTCTCTCTCTCTCTCTCTCTCTCTCTCTCTCTTTCATCCATTACCCTTTCCAACTTCAGTTTAAAAGAAAATTTCATTGTAATGGAGATAAATAGAACGAAATTCTCTCTCCCTCCCTCTCCCTCTCTCTCGCTCTCTCTAAACAACCCAAACAGATGCGGTTGAATTAGTTACTTTCTATTTGCTCCTCTAATGAACGCCAGGGACATCCAGAGAGCGTGAGAACTTCTAATTAGAGCGTGAAATCCTGTGAAAAATATCAAGACTTGGGCGAAAACACACGACCGGGAAAGGAGGGTGTAGTTAGGGGGAGGGAGAGGGAGAGGGAGGGAGGGAGAAGGAAGGGGAGAAGAGATGGGGGAAAGCACTATGTACACTAGCAAACAGACTCCTTGGTATGAGTAAACGGGTATAATAGGAGAAAGGAAGATTAATTAAGGGAGGGAGGGATTAAGGAAAAGACTGTGGATTAAGAAATGGAAGGATGAATAGATGGAAAGAGAGGTTAATGAAATGAAAATGGAAGGAAGGAAGGAAGGAAGGAGTAAAGAAAGAAGAAGAAGGAATATGAAGGAGGAAGAACGTCAGGTAATAGAAGGATAAATATGGAGATGGGAAGAAGGAATTCGCTTAAAAAAAGAAGGGAAATAAAGGAGCAGAAAATAAAAGATAGAAGAAGAAGAAAAGAGTTAATAGATAAAAACAGATTAGGAAAAAAAGAATCTGGGAAAGGAAAAAGAGAAAAAAAGAGAGAGGAAGGAAGGTAAGGAAGATGAAGGAGAAAGAAAGAAAGAAAAGAAAGTTTAATATATGGATGAATAAATAGGAAGAAAGCAGGAAAAAAGGAATGAATGAATGGAGGAAGGAAAGTATAAGAAAAAGGAAGTTAGTAAGGATGAAAAGTTTAAAGGAAGGAAGAAAGGATGGAAGGAAAAAACACAGAGAAGCAATAAAGGGATACAAAAACACAAAGAAAGAAGATAGTTATAGAACAGCATGAAAGAGAGAGAGAGAGAGAGAGAGAGAGAGAGAGAGAGAGAGAGAGAGAGAGAGAGAGAGAGAGAGAGAGAGAGAGAGAGAGAGAGAGAGAGAAAGGATCAAGTAAAGGACTAGATGCGATAAAACAGGGGAAAGGAAAGAGAAAGAAAAGGATACGGTAAGAGGAAGAAAGAGAGAGGGAGGAAAGGAGGGAGAGAGGGAGGAGGAGGAAACAAAAGAATCAGTCCACTATTTTTCCTGGTAACGATGCAAATCTGTTACTAGTAGAGAGAGAGAGAGAGAGAGAGAGAGAGAGAGAGAGAGAGAGAGAGAGAGAGAGAGAGAGAGAGAGAGAGAGAGAGAGAGAGAGAGAGAGAGAAATATTAAGAAACGAAAATAAAAAAAGGAGAGATGGAAGAGAAAAGGATGAAAATAGGACAAAACAATACAAAAAAGTAAAAAAATAAGAATGGCTGAAGGAAAACCAAGAAAAAGAAGAAAAAAGGGAAGGAGAGGAAAAGATAAAAGATCACACAAAGCAATCATGAGAAAATGCAATTAAAGAAAAGGGAACAAACGTGGCGGAAGGAAGAAAGATGCGAAGGAATGAAGATGAAGGAGACTTGGAGAGAAAGAAGGAAAAGGTAAAAGACTGACAAAGGTGAGACAATGGAAATGGAAGAGAGAAAGAACATCAAAAAGGAAGAAAGGATAAAATGGATGGATGGATTCGGAGGAGGAGGAGGAGGAGGAGGAGGAGGAGGAGGAGGAGGAGGAGGAGGAGGAGGAGGAGAAAGAATACAAAGAAGAGAGAAGAACAAGAGGACGAAAAGAAAGAAGGAAAAGTAAACGAAAGTATAAAGAGAAAAATGTAAAAGAAAACAGGAAGAAAAGGAAGAGAAAATAAAACGAGCCAGAAAATAGAAAAAGTAAAAATGAAAAAGAAAATTGCAAAAGGAAGATAAGAAAATAACAGAAAGCAAGATGAGAGAGAGAGAGAGAGAGAGAGAGAGAGAGAGAGAGAGAGAGAGAGAGAGAGAGAGAGAGAGAGAGAGAGAGAGAGAGAGAGAGAGAGAGAGAGGTGGAATTACTCGTGTTACTAGGAAAGGAACACAACACCGAGGCACGTGCTAGAAAAACGTGTGTGTGTGTGTGTGTGTGTGTGTGTGTGTGTGTGTGTGTGTGTGTGTGTGTGTGTGTGTGTGTGTGTGTGTGTGTGTGTGTGTGTGTGTGTGTGTGTGTGCAGAGCCATTAGTAAGTAAGGGAAGCTCCAGGCAAGGCAAGGAGTCAGGTTGTGAATGCAGCTTGTGTGGTAATTAAGACATTAACGATTTCTTTTCTGTCTGTCTGTCTGTCTGTCTGTCTGTGTGTGTCGGGATCTCTCTCTCTCTCTCTCTCTCTCTCTCTCTCTCTCTCTCTCTCTCTCTCTCTCTCTCTCTCTCTCTCTCTCTCTCTCTCTCTCTCTCTCTCTCTCTGTATTAGGGAGATAAGCCAAGCGCAAAAACTTCATAAAATAAAATGGTCAAATAAATAAATAAGTTGGTAACTGAAGAAATAAAGTGAAGGAAAACGCCCAAAAGCTTTTCCCAAAAAATAGAAGACAAGAGAAGGGAAACCGAAAGACAATGCAATTTACTTTCTTCTACAGTCATAAACGGCCTTGCTGACATCCAGTGCACTTAAAAGCTGCTTGAAAAATTTAATGAATAAAATAGAGAACAGGGTATTAATGTCGCGTTTTCTAAGAGATTGCAGTACAAGTGTCTGAAGTGTTATAGATATGGGAACAACAGCCAGGCATCGAAAGGGTTAAATTAAACGCTATTCATCAAAGCAGTAAGAAAACAAACCAGACAGACTAGAGCTGGAAATTGTTTGAAAAGTTATATGTTAGTACTGGTGAGATTATCTGAAGGTGAAAGGGTTACATTAAAAGCTGCACTTCAAAGCAGGAAGAAAACAAATAAGACAAACTATTAATAAAAGGTTTTGCACACATTCAGCTCGTCACAGGTAAGCTGATCATCCTTCGAGTCCTATTCCATGATTTTTTTTTTCTCATACATTTTCATTTTTCTTTTCCTCATCCATTTTCATTCAACTCTCTTCTTTTCCATCTTGTTCGTAAATTTCTGTCAAGAGAGTTGTAACGAAGAAGAAAAAAGCGTGCTACTTTACTTCCTGTAATGTAATTTCATACCAAAAATAGCGCGGATACTGAAGCCAAACATAAGAACATAAGAACATAAGAAATAAGGGAAGCTGCAAGAAGCGACCAGGCTTACACGTGGCAGTCCCTGTATGAAATATACCTACCTATTTTCATCTATTATCCCCATCCATAAACCCGTCTAATCTACTCTTAAAGCTCCCTAATGTTCTAGCACTAACAACATGATTACTGTTAACTATTAACGTAAAATAATAAACACTTTCCGCTTCACCATGAGTCTGCGCACCAAGTCTGTCCCGACCATTTGTCTTCTACTAATGGCTAAGAGTTAAAACAAGTAAAGAGGTGAAGTTGTAGCGTTCCGTACCATAAGGAAACACGTAATGGGATCTCACAATATCTTCGACAAAAAAAAAAACGACAAAATATAAAACACTTACCATCACTTGAATGAAAAGAAAACAAAAAAAAAATACTGAAGTCACCAATAATTTCATAACTTACTTGAGACAAACATCCACAAAAAAAAACGATATATTCTGACAAAAAAAAAAAAAATCGACTAAATTTAAATCTGAACATCAAAACACGAACAATTTCCTAACTAAACCGGAACACACGATCAGAAACGCACCAAGCAGGACACTCACTCCACCAGCACATAACCAGAAAACAAGAAACTCAATTAAAAGAAAAACTAACTAACTACGTAACAACAAAAAAATATATATATATAAAAAAATCACACAAAAAATCAATCAATAATCCAATAAATAAATAAAAACAAAAAAATATATCACCACCACATGATTAAGAAAACAAAACAAAATATCAAACACCACTTTCATTTTATCACCATCACAAACACCACAACCTCTTAACACACGTCCCAGCCCAATGCGTCTAAGGCTGCATCGACCCAAGAGAGAGAGTGAGCCCCTGAGTGTTACGTGCCCCTGTAGGTTGATAATACAGTTGCAGTAGCCTTCCCCGACTCACCTGAAGACCGAGTGGAGTGAGGGGTGGGGGGATGAGGGAGTGGGGAAAGAGGGTAGGAGAGAGGGGAAAGACTGGTTTATTGGCTGTATGAGAAGGAGAAAGATGAGGTTCGCGCAGCTTGGCAGGAAAGCAATCCAGCATTACGTATGAGAGAGAGAGAGAGAGAGAGAGAGAGAGAGAGAGAGAGAGAGAGAGAGAGAGAGAGAGAGAGAGAGAGAGAGAGAGAGAGAGAGAGAGAGAGAGAGAGAGAGAGAGAGACAGAAACAAGAAGGGAAGGAGACAAAGAGAGAAATGTGTGTGTGTG
>NC_087160.1:4502500-4515000 GCF_035594125.1 Scylla paramamosain
TCTCTCTCTCTCTCTCTCTCTCTCTCTCTCTCTCTCTCTCACACACACACACACACACACACACACACACACACACACACACACACACGGAACAAAGTTACCTGCAGAAAGAGGAGGAGGAGGAGGAGGAGGAGGAGGAGGAGGAGGAGGAGGAGGAGGAGGAGGAGGAGGAGGAGTCATCTCGAGTAGAAAACTTTATTAAGTAGAAGTGACCGTTTCATCCCAGGGGAGGAGGAGGAGGAGGAGGAGGAGGAGGAGGAGGAGGAGGAGGAGGAGGAGGAGGAGGAGGAGGAGTACAGAAGAAAAAGTTAAATTGCTACCACAAAAATAGATTGAGTAAGCGAATAGAAATAATAATTCACACACGGACAGAGATAAAATATGGAAGGCTCTGAATTATTTGTTGCAGTGAAAAAAAAAATAGTGAGAAAAAAATAAAGAATAAAAATACGACTGACTGACTGACTGACTGACTGACTGACTGACTGACTGACTGGCGGAAGATGGAGGAAAAAAAGTTATCAAGGAGAAATCGTTTAATCAGCATGCGGAGGGAGAGAGAGAGAGAGAGAGAGAGAGAGAGAGAGAGAGAGAGAGAGAGAGAGAGAGAGAGAGAGAGAGAGAGAGAGAGAGAGAGACGGGAAGGAAGGAAAGAAGGAAGGAACAAATATGTAAACTAATCAGAAAGGACGAAAGAAAAGTCAAGAAGGAAAAAAAGAAGGAAAAAAAATTATAATAAGAGAGAAGAAAGGAGGAAAGCACAGAATATAAATAAAGAAAAACTAATTAACACGACAAACAAAATAACAAGGTTGAGAGAGAGAGAGAGAGAGAGAGAGAGAGAGAGAGAGAGAGAGAGAGAGAGAGAGAGAGACAGAGAGAGACGGGATAAGGTAACTCACAGCTGTCTCATTTACCAACTCTCTCTCTCTCTCTCTCTCTCTCTCTCTCTCTCTCTCTCTCTCTCTCTCTCTCTCTCTCTCTCTCTCTCTCTCTCTCTCACCCTTCCTACCATTTCTTCACGCCATATTTTATTTCTTCTGTTTGTTTCTCGTCCTCATTTCCCACTTCCCTCGTTTCTCCCCTTCCTCCTCCTCCTCCTCCTCTTCTAATTCCTCTCATCTTTCCTTCCTCCTTATTAACTTCTTTCATTTGCTCTTCTCTGTTCCTCTCTTTGTATCTTATTTCTTTACTCTTGCCTACGTTCTTCATTTCATTTTTTATTTCTTTTTTGCCTTGATATTTTTTTTCCTTTCTCTGCTCTTATTCCTTCCTTTGCATTTTATTTCCTTCTCTCTCTCTCTCTCTCTCTCTCTCTCTCTCTCTCTCTCTCTCTCTCTCTCTCTCTCTCTCTCTCTCTCTCTCTCATACCAGTAGGATTAATTGCAATGTTCAGCGCGATGAGGGAGGGAGGGAGAGAGAGAGAGAGAGAGAGAGAGAGAGAGAGAGAGAGAGAGAGAGAGAGAGAGAGAGAGAGAGAGAGAGAGAGAGAGAGAGAGAGAGAGAGAGAGAGAGAAATTGATTGATTGATTGACTGACTGATTGACTGACTGACTGACTGACTGACTGACTGACTGACTGACAAACAGGAAGGAAGGAAGGAAGGAAGGAAGGAAGGAAACGAAGGAAAAGAAGAAAGAAAATAAGGAAGGAAGGAAGGAAACGAAGGAAAAATGAAAATAAGGAAGGAAACGAAGGAAAAGAAAGAAAATAAGGAAGGAAGGAAGGAAGGAAGGAAGGAAGGAAGGAAGGAAGGAAGGAAGGAAGGAAGGAAGGAAGGAAGGAAGCAAACAAGTAAGCAAGCAGCGAACAAAGGAACGAACGAACAGAGAGAGAGAGAGAGAGAGAGAGAGAGAGAGAGAGAGAGAGAGAGAGAGAGAGAGAGAGAGAGAGAGGGAAGGGGAAGAACAGAGGGAATCGGGGAGCTTCAATTAAGGGGTTTAGAGCTTCAAAGGGAACGAGAGGTAGTGTCGGGTGTCAAGGGGAAGAGTAGATGGGGACCTGATTGTGAGGGACCTTTTAAGATTTTGCCATTGCAGAGTGAGAAGAGAGCAGGAGGGAAGTACGAGGGACAAGGGAAGGGAAGGTGAGAGAGGGGAAGGGAGAGGGAAGAGGAGGGAAGGGTGAAGGAAGGAGAGGGAAGGTGAGGAAAGGGACTGAGCACTTGCTGTTTATCTGTCTGGCTGTGTGGCTGTTTGTAAGGGATGTGTGGCAGCAGAGGTGTCAGAATACGAGTGTGTGTGTGGAAGATGTGAATATAAGGGCGTTATTTAAATATCTTCCCTTGTTGGACAAAATGCGTACTGACAACTGATTTTTTCGTTTCTCCAGTATGTGTTGCCAATAAACTAACTATAGATGGATGGATGTGTGTATGTGTGTGAGTGTGTGTGTGTGTGTGTATGTGTGTGAGTGTATGTGTGTGTTAGAGAAAGACAGACAAAGCGATCAGATAGAGAGAGACCACACAGAGACCAGAAAGGCACTAGAGAGAAACCAAAAACCAAAGAGATAAGAGACAAAAAAACAAACAGTAACTTTCACACAGACTTATGAAACGAAAGGAAGCAAACTCTGGAACTGAAAGCAGAATCTCGTCCACCCTTTCTCTCCCTGTCCACCCTTTCTCTCCCTCCCTCTATCTCTCACCACTTCTTTCTCTTTTCGGGGGCGCCAACTTAGAGACCCTGGCAGACTACATTCTTAGTGGGGCATTATTCTCCCCGTTGGTTTGAAGATAACGCCGTCCTCCTTTACACGCAGCAAGGGTTAGGTCTGGTAAAAGGGTCTTCTAGTCTGTGTACGTAGTGTGGAATGGTGATGTGCATGTTTTTTTGTTTTTTTCAAGGTGTGATGATAGCGGAGTGTGACTGAGGGTTAGGGATGGAAGGGAAGGGATAAGAGAGGAGATGCATGTTAAGTGTGAATAATGGAATGTGTAGGGAGAGAAAAGGAAGGGAAAGAAAGAAACAAAGAACGAAATAAAGAAGACAGTGGTGTTAAGTATGAATGAAGGGATATATAAAGATACAAGAGGAAGGAAAATAAGTAAGAAAAGACAGATGACTGAGGTTTAAGTGTCACTGAGGAATATATAGGGATAGGAAAGGAAAGGAAAGGATTTTATGTCTACTGAGAGGCTATGGGTGTGAGGTGAGGTTAGGAAAGGGAAAATAGGAAGAGGAGGAAGAGAAGTGGAGGAAGTGACAGTGAGGGACCTATAGATCTGATGTCCTTTATGACCAGGAGTGTCTTCGGGAACGCAACGCAAGTTCAAACCAACTCCTGAGAAATTTTTGGGCGTAAACCTTCCCTGTGTTTGTCGTGAGTTGAAAGCGGCAAGGAAATAAGGCTGGCATTCTGAAACATTTTACTCTCGACACAGCTATTTCCAAAGGCCACAGAGACGATTAGCCGCGTTCTCAAGAGCATTTCTCCCGTTAATAACGTAGAAATCATATTAATCTCACACAAGAACCATCAAAGGCCACCTCAATTTAAAACCCGTGTAACTTCAGCTACAGCCTTTTGAATACAGTGAAGATGCAGCGCAGAAGAGTTTCACAATACGATGTTCAAGTTGCTAAAGGGAAGACTGCGAGACATGAATCTTACACTTCAGATTATATTTAGTTCCCTTCTCCCTGCCTCCCTCCCTTCCTTCCCTCCCTCCCTCAACAGTCCCAGCGTCCCGTCCGGCCCCCTCAGCATTTTTCCAGTATTTTTCCCGCTGTATCTGTCACGGCGGTGTCTTCCGTGATCACTGGAAAATTTTCGGTGGATTTTTTCATTATTATTATTTTTTTTTTTGTTATTTCTTTTACTCCAGTTTATTGTTTCTCTCTCTCTCTCTCTCTCTCTCTCTCTCTCTCTCTCTCTGTGTGTGTGTGTGTGTGTGTGTGTGTGTGTGTGTGTGTGTGTGTGTGTGTGTGTGTGTGTGTGTGTGTGTGTGTAATCTTGCTTGATCCTTCACCTCGCTTACTGCTTATGGGAGAGAGAGAGAGAGAGAGAGAGAGAGAGAGAGAGAGAGAGAGAGAGAGAGAGAGAGAGAGAGAGAGAGAGAGAGAGAGAGAGAGAGAGAGAGAGAGAGAGAGAGAGAGAGAGAGAGAGAGAGAGAAGGAAACGGAAGAAAAAAAGGAAAAGGAGCAAAAAGTATGTAAATGAACCGGGATGAATTTAAAAGATACAAGAAAAAAAAAGATGCAAAGAAACAGATAAGAAGGGAACAGAATGACAAAGAAGAGGACAAAGGAAGCACGCAAACAAGAACCTCACGTACCCAAGATGTCAACAAGAGAAGACAGAAAAAGGAAGTTAATTAAATTCTTTAGTACTTGCATCATGCATTGCTAATTGATATAAAGGGATTCTCTCTCTCTCTCTCTCTCTCTCTCTCTCTCTCTCTCTCTCTCTCTCTCTCTCTCTCTCTCTCTCTCTCTCTCTCTCTCTCTCATTTTTCATCTTTTTCACAAACGAGAGAGAGAGAGAGAGAGCAACAACCATTCATATTCAGTAGTATTTTCATTTCCACAATCTTTCATTCCATATCATTAAAACTCATCTTTTCTCAACTACCCCGCCCTCGTATTTCTGTCTCCCATTCATGCCTTGCCTCTTCTCTCCTCTCACTTTTTTTTTCACTCTTATTTTTTTCCCTTATTTTTCGTTTGTCTCATTCACGCCGCCTCTGTTTCTGCCTCCCTCTCTCTCTCTCTCTCTCTCTCTCTCTGCGGCACCCAACTCCCATTCTCTTTCCTTCGTCACGACTAGTACCACCACCATGCTTCCGTTTTCTTTGTCCACACTCGCCGTCGCTCTCTCATTTTCTATTCTGCTCCCTGGTAAACTTAAGAAAAAAAGGAAAAAGGAAAGAAAACGTAAAGAAAACAAAAAAAATATCCTTGTTACTTGCAGATTCGTAAATAAATAAATAAGTAGAAAAAATAAATAAACGAGGAAGTAACAATTCGCGCGTCAAAGATAGATGGATAACGTAAGTGATTATTATTATTATTATTATTATTATTATTATTATTATTATCTCTTGGTGTCTGCCAGCGGTGTTTATTCATGACATTAAGCTACATGACGGGGCAGTTATGCTCTCATTAGCGCCGTCACTGTTGATGTAATGGCCTGCCAATCTCATGTCTAATTTACGTGTGTGCATGTCATTGGCTTCACTGCACACACGCACGCACTCACGCACAGTCACACACCCACCCACACGCGGACGTATACGCAAGCACACACACACGCACACAGACACATAGAAATCCACGTTAATTAAGGACGTTAGAGAGAGAGAGAGAGAGAGAGAGAGAGAGAGAGAGAGAGAGAGAGAGAGAGAGAGAGAGAGAGAGAGAGAGAGAGAGAGAGAGAGAGAGAGAGAGAGAGAGTATAAACGTTGCAACATCACATATTCCCAGCAACATATTATTCAAAGAAAATGTTACGCAAACGTATTTCCGCACCATTCTCGTATTCATTATGGCGCAGAATGGACGGGGAATAGCGGAATTACCCTTGGCGCCTCGAGGGGAGTGGAGAGGCACGTGGCGAGTGGCTGGGGAGGAAAGTTGTGGGGGCGACACGTGGCAATAAGCTGAGGAGGGGTTGTGGGAGGGAAAAGTCGTGGATGGAGGAAAGGAAGAGGGAAGGTGGAACTGGTCACTTTGGGGGAGATAGAGAAGTGGAGGATTTCATAGGGTGGAGTGGAAGGGAAGGGAGGATTCCATAGAAGGGTGGGAGGGAAGTGAAAGTGGTCATAGGGGTGGGAGGGAACTGGAGGTTATTCTATAGGGGGGAGGGGTGAGAGTAGAAATATAGACTGAAGAAACAAAAGCGTTAGTGTAGGAAAGCAGGGAATAATATGTACATTATGTGATGATCCTCTATCTCCAGTATAAGTCGTATTATCAAAACATGTAAGGAGGTGAAGAAGGTGACAGGGGCACTGAGGGGGAGGGCCGAAGGAACCATTGAAGGAGGGAAGGAGGCAAAGGCTTGTTAGCGGAGGAAAGGAGGGAAGGAGAGAATGGTATTTAGTGAAGTAGTGATCCTTATCTCCAAAACAAGCCAATTGATCAAAGCATGGAGGGAGGTGGAGACGAATACAGGGTGGAGGGACGGGGAGGGAAGGAGGCAAATGCTTGTTAGGACAGGAAAGTACGGAATGGTATTTAATAAAACGATCATTAGTCTCGAAAACAACGTCACTATATCAATTCGTAGTATTTCACCGCTATATTGCATGATGACCTTGAGTTGGTAAAAAGAGAAAACTAATACTTTAAGTCGCATTATGAAAACAGCATTTCTCTAGTTCATGTTTGTAAATAGTAAGAGAAAACTAATACATGAGACAACATCTGACCTGTAATGAGTTATGTTACTGCCACCTTCAATTCATAACAATACCTTTTTCGGTCATTCGCTGTAACACGACATACATAGTTAGTGATCCACTCCATAACACAATCCGTCCCTAACAAGCGGACACACTCCTACTAACACACAAACGCTGGTGCACCTACTGTCTGTATTTTCTCCTGTACTCACTTCAAACACTACTATACCCGCACAACAAAAGCCACACGAGCACCACAGCCACGCACTTCAACAAGCGGCAACACCAACAAACTAACACACTTACCACACACGAACACGGCTCCATCTTCTGTCTGTGCGTTTCTTCCAGTACTCCAGTCCACAGGTGCGGTACCTCCATTACAAGGGCCACACACAAGCACCACACGCACGCACGAGGCACTCCACACAGCCCTTGTCCTTTAAAACGCCAATTACACTTGCAGCAGCCACAACTGTCACTCAGCGCGGGCAGCCTATAAATGCTTTGGCGGCAATTCTGACGTCACGTTTTCTGTTGGCGGAATAATACAATTCAGTGTTGCCAAGGTACATTTAACATCCTCCATAACTGTCTTGATAATTTCCGGCTTACACGTGTTCCTGCAAACCCTGGTGGGCGTGGCGGTAAGAGACACAGTATTACGATAACGCGACGACCTGTTTTCGTGATAATGAATTGCGACACTACTTTGCACTACCACCTCTCTCCGCCGCCTCCCTCCCTCCCTCCAGCCAGCACTCCCTCGCTTCAACCACCGTTTCATTTGTTTCTCCCCACTCCACTCTGAACGCAAATGACGCTCCAATAATCAGCCCAGATCACTCCAAAATAACTACAAAAACAGTATATACGTCCTTTATGAAAACTAATAAGACGAAGAAGAGATAATGACGAGAAAACAGCCGTCATAATATTGCCGAATTTTCAACAACTCGATCACCCACACTCAGAAAACGGAGAAAATGTTAATCTGGCTGCCGTCACACACACACACACACACACACACATACCATTCTTATCATCAGAGAGAGAGAGAGAGAGAGAGAGAGAGAGTAGGCCTAAGATTGGGAAGGAGTGAGGGCGTGTAATATTCCCCATCAAATATATGACATTTTTATTTCCTCTCTCTCTTTTCGAGGGCAACGAAGGGGAACCGTTTGGGAAGAGAGTGTTTTTCCCCCCTCCCATCACTTTGCTCTTCCTCTTCCTCCTCTTCATGTACCTCTTGATATTCTTTCCCACACCTTTTTCTCTTTCATAATGTTACTCTTTCTCTTATTCTTTTTTTTTTCAGTACTACAACTTTTCTTCCTCTTACTTTTCTCCCCTCTTATTATTTTACCTCTTCTTCCTCTTCGTCTATTTCTTCCTCTTTCTTTTTTCCTCCCCTCTCACAACTCCACTCTTTTATTCTTCCTTTCTATCACCCTATTTTTCTTACCTTCCTCCAAATCCGTCGTCTTTTCCTCAATCTCTTCTATCCATATCCCTCCTCCTCCTCCTCCTCCTCCTCCTCCTTCTTCTCGACCTCCACCTCTTCTTCTTCTTCTTCTTCCTCCTAGTCATTCCATCATCACCATAATAACGTAATAATTTTAAAGATATTAAGCGTGAACGATACTCACAAAGTCCAAGGCTAATGAATATACTAATAAAAACGAATTTAGAAATGTCAAAGGCAGTTTATATTCGTTGAGTTTTGGTGTGTGTCAACCAGGATGGGACACAGAAAAAGGGTGCGTTCATACTGCACCGTTTGTTTGCCAAGTTTAATGTACTGTCTGGAATGCAGTAACCTAAATAAGTACCAGGAATTTCAAAGAGGTCAAGGTGGGACAAAGAAGGGAATGATAACGAATGTGTGTGTGTGTGTGTGTGTGTGTGTGTTTGTGTGTGGGGGGGGGGGAGGGGTACAGATTCATATGACATTACACTCGTCCATTTGCTGTAGACTATAGTGCTTCATTTTATTATCAGTATCTTTTTTTTTTTATGGTGTGGGAATTTTAAATCTAGGCAAGGTGTGTGGTTCATTGTGGCGTGTGTGTGTGTGGTTCATTGTGGTGGTGTGTATGTGTGTGTGGTTCATTGTGGTGTGTGTGTGTGTGGTTCATTGTGTGGTGTGTGTGTGTGGTTCATTGTGGTGTGTGTGTGTGTGGTTCATTGTGGTGTGTGTGTGTGTGTGGTTCATTGTGGTGTGTGTGTGTGTGTGTGTGGTTCATTGTGGTGTGTGTGTGTGTGTGTGGTTCATTGTGGTGTGTGTGTGTGTGTGTGGTTCATTGTGGTGTGTGTGTGTGTGTGGTTCATTGTGGTGTGTGTGTGTGGTTCATTGTGGTGTGTGTGTGTGTGTGTGGTTCATTGTGGTGTGTGTGTGTGTGTGTGGTTCATTGTGGTGTGTGTGTGTGTGATTCATTGTGGTGTGTGTGTGTGTGTGTGGTTCATTGTGGTGTGTGTGTGTGTGTGTGTGGTTCATTGTGGTGGTGTGTGTGTGGTTCATTGTGGTGGTGTGTGTGTGGTTCATTGTGGTGTGTGTGTGTGTGTGGTTCATTGTGGTGTGTGTGTGTGGTTCATTGTGGTGTGTGTGTGTGGTTCATTGTGGTGGTGTGTGTGGTTCATTGTGGTGTGTGTGTGTGTGGTTCATTGTGGTGTGTGTGTGTGTGGTTCATTGTGGTGTGTGTGTGTGTGTGTGGTTCATTGTGGTGTGTGTGTGTGTGGTTCATTGTGGTGTGTGTGTGTGTGGTTCATTGTGGTGTGTGTGTGTGTGTGGTTCATTGTGGTGTGTGTGTGTGTGGTTCATTGTGGTGTGTGTGTGTGTGTGGTTCATTGTGGTGTGTGTGTGTGTGTGGTTCATTGTGGTGTGTGTGTGTGTGGTTCATTGTGGTGTGTGTGTGTGTGGTTCATTGTGGTGTGTGTGTGTGTGTGTGTGTGGTTCATTGTGGTGGTGTGTGTGGTTCATTGTGGTGTGTGTGTGTGTGTGGTTCATTGTGGTGTGTGTGGTTCATTTTCGTGTTTCACCATCTTGAGGATGAAATGGACAAATAAATCAAATACGAGTATTCTTTTCACTTTTTTTCTCTTCTTCATTCGTCCATTTTCACCAATTTCTCTGCCTTCTTCGTCTTCCTCCTCCTCCTCCTCCTCCTCCTCCTCCTCCTCCTCCTCCTCCTCCTCCTCCCTTGCATGTTTTCAGTGAGTAATCTATTCCATCCACATGTTTTACCACTGCTGCAGCCTCACTTTTACCTCTGATCTCTCTCTCTCTCTCTCTCTCTCTCTCTCTCTCTCTCTCTCTCTCTCTCTCTCTCTCTCTCTCTCTCTCTCTCTCTCTCTCTCTCTCTCTCCATGCTACTGCTACTACTGCTACTATTACTACTACTACTACTACTACTACTACTACTACTACTTAGGATAATAACAAAACTAATAAAAAACACTTAATGCATCAACAGTATTTATAATTACATCACTAAGAACAAAAGCAAAAAATTCTCCACCACTAAACCATCAATAAAAAAAAATCGTTAAATAACAAAGGAAATTATAACTCCAGGTATTTTTTTTCTTACTTTCCTTCCTTTATTTTCTTTCTTCCTTTTTCACCATCTTTTTTATTCCTTTACTTTCTTATTCTTCCTTTTTTTATATATATTTTTCGAACCCACCACTACCACCACCACCACCACCACCACCACCACCACCACCTCCGATAGCAACAACCCACTCGTCTCCTGCCACTACAGAGAGAGAGAGAGAGAGAGAGAGAGAGAGAGAGAGAGAGAGAGAGAGAGAGAGAGAGAGAGAGAGAGAGAGAGAGAGAGAGAGTTAGGTGGTAAAAACAACATTCCACAGTTTAAAATCTCGTGGATAATTAGCACATTCCTCTCTCTCTCTCTCTCTCTCTCTCTCTCTCTCTCTCTCTCTCTCTCTCTCTCTCTCTCTCTCTCTCTCTCTCACCAAAATTCCTCCTTGCCACACTTCCTCACTCCTCCATTCCTAACTGCACTTACTCATTCCAAACACCTCGTTCCTACCGCATTCCCGATTCCTACAGCAGCCATTCCTACCAAAATTCCAGGTTCCCACTCTCTCTCTCACCATTCCCATTGTACATATTCCCATCAGAATTTGCTCACCTTTGCTCCTTTTCCTCCTTTCTCCTTTGTTTCCTTATCTTTTCCTTAGATTTATTCCTCGTTCTTTCTTTTTTTCCTTTTTTCTTATTTCTATTTATTGTTAATTCTCTTTTTCCTTCTTCTGTGAATTCTATTTGTTCTTTCATTTATTTTCTTATTTTTATTAATTTTTGCTTCTTTTTTTCTTCTAATAATTTTCTTTCTTCTTTTCTTCATTTACTTCCCTTCCATTCATTTTTCCTTCCTTTATTTCTTTCTAAATATTTTCTCCCCTCTTTTTACCTCTTCCTCCAGATTCATTCTACGTTTCTCTTTTTTTCCTCTTCCTCCAACGTATTTCTTGTCCTCTTCTTTTCTTTCTCCATCAAATACATTCTTCCTTTTTTCTATTTTTCTTCATCTAAATCTATTCAAGGTTTTATATTTTTCTCCTCCTCCAATTCTATTCTTTCCTGTTTTTTTCTTCAAAGTCTACACAAACTTTCTCCTTTACCTCCTCCATCGAATAACTTACTCTCTCCTCTTTTCCTCCTCTTCTAAATCTATTTCTGGTCCCTCTTTTTTCCTCCTCGCTCAAAAATATTCCTCCTTTTTTCCCCTCCACCTGAAATTTATTCCTCGTTCTCTTTCCCTCTCTTTTCTTCGCCATGTCTCCTCCTCTCCTCTTCCCTTCCTTCCCATGTCCTTTTCCTTTCTCTTCCTTTCACTTCCTTTCCCGCATTCCCTCCTTTCGTTTTCCCTTTCGTCTTTAACCCTTCCCTTCCCTTCCTTCTACACGTTTCCTCCCTTTCCCTTTCCTTCCCATCCCTTCCTTACCACTTTCTGTTTTTTCCCATTCACTCCCCGACGTCTCCTTCCTCTCCCCTTCCCTGCCCTCCGCACTCTCCCTCCCCTCCCTTCCCTCCCTTCCCACACTCCCTGCTCTGGACTCAATATCTGGGAGGCAAGGACGGGGGAAAATATCACAATTAACAACAAGAGGAAATATACGCAACCCTAATGGAGATTTTCGTCAGGGCAAGGTTGCAACACGTGGCGGGGCGACCTTGTCTTGTCAGGGGAAAGATGAGGGATGGGGTGAGGCTGACGGCGAGGGATGGTGGGGATCTTAAGGAAGTGGGGATGAGTGTGTGTGTGATTTGTGTGTTTGTAGACGAGGTTACTTTGATTTGTTGTTGTTGTTGTTGTTGTTGTTGTTTGTTGTTGTTGTTGTTTTGCGTAAATAAATGTTTTGTGTTTTTATCTTTTTTGTTTTACTCAGGTTTGTTTAATCGTTGCGTTCTTTCTTTGTCTCTCTGTCTGTCTTTCTGTCTGTCTGTCTGTCTGTGTGTCTGTTTGTCTCTCTTTCTAGCTAAACATGAGTTGTTAATAATCTTTACGTACAGTCAGTTACTTCAATAATCCCTAACTTCATCTGGCAATTAAAAGAAATCAAACTTAAAATTTCAGCCTTCTCATTGATTTCTATATTTAATTTTCCTTTTTAACACGAAAATTATGTTCCATTCTCACAAGAATAACATAAAAAGCCTCTTAATTACTTTCATACCTGACAAATAAATATCATTAAAACTATGTTAAAAAACTTTATATTTATATCTTCTCATCTATTTGTGTATTTACATTAATCCCCATTTTTAATACGAAAAGGAGGCTGAACAAATATTACAAGAACAATAACACATCGTTATCTGCATATGTAACAAGAAAAGAATGAATAATATTGACTAAATTAATAACACATGGAAAAAGAAAAAAAAAAAAGAAAAAGAAAAAAATCACACGTTTCTCTCTAGACTCAGTTATCATTTATCACTTCCCTCCCCTCGCCTTTCGCCGCGTACTGAGGGCGTTACTGTTGCTTGCTGTAATGAACGAAGGAGGGTCACCATCCATACACACACCACACCCGGCATTCCTATTACCTTACCCACGCTGGTCCCTCCTCGCGTGTGGCGGCGGCGTAAGACTTGGTGTTCGTGTTGTTTCAGACT
>NC_087160.1:4527500-4550000 GCF_035594125.1 Scylla paramamosain
ATAAACAACCATCAAGAGGTCAGAAACATTCTAATGGGTGCTTTCCCTTACTGATGCTGCAGAGTCCATGTTAAACTATCACTGGAATAGTAAGCTTCAAGACAATTTCTCCACGTCATTTTGGATATTTTTTTTGAACACTTTTTTGGGGGGACTAGCGTCTTCACAGGGCATATGTTTACACTTTTTTTTTTTCCGTTGCCTCTGACCAGTATCCATCTTACATAACCAAAAAAAAAAAAAAAAAAGAATCCTTAAAAACCCAGATACCTTCCAACTACACCCTATATAAAGTAGTGGAAAGAAGAGTTGAAACGTTTGAGAATACAGAAATACAGAGAAAAAATAAATAAATAAATAAATAAACAGGTAATAACATAAAATCGTACTTACTTACCACTGCGCTACCTGGGTCCCTCATTCCAGAGGCGAGGAGATGAACACTCACCTGAAGAGAAAAAGAGAAACAAATGAACAGCGAGAAGCGGAACAGTGGGGCTCTTGTGCCAGGAGAGGGAAAAAAAGAGAGGGAGAGAAAAAAAACAGGAGGAGGAGGAGGAGAAGGAGGAGGAGATAGAACGAAGAGAAATGAAAAGGTCACCGAGGACGAAGAAGAGGAAGTGAAAGAGAAGAAGGAGCATACGAAGAAAAAAGGAGGAGGAGGAGGAGGAGGAGGAGGAGGAGGAGGAGGAGGAGGAGGAGGAGGAGGAAAAAGAAGAGATGCAGGAAGAGGGTGAGGATACGAAAGAGGATGAAGGAAGGAAAAATAGGAACAGAAATACAAACAGGAGGAAGAAAGGAAGGAAGACCCTCTCCCTCTCTCTTTCTGTCTGTGTGTGTGTGTGTGTGTGTGTGTGTGTGTGTGTGTGTGTGTGTGTGTGTGTGTGTGAGAGAGAGAGAGTAGCGAGTTGACGTGTAGATTCATATTCCCACATCTGCTAGGAATACTTTACAGCCCCCCCCCCCCCGCCCCCCACGCTCCCCCCCCCCACGAAAAAAAAAAAAATGTTCGAATAGGGAAATGTAGACTGTTATTGTCCCCACAGGTGCAACAAACACGCAAGCCTCATCACAGTGTTGGTGGCCATGCAAAGATTTGTTCCCTTCTCTTGTTGAATGAACCGTTGTGATGAGAGAGAGAGAGAGAGAGAGAGAGAGAGAGAGAGAGAGAGAGAGAGAGAGAGAGAGAGAGAGAGAGAGAGAGAGAAACTTACTGATAAAAAGATTTGCTGCTTCTTCTTCGTCTACTTTATCTCTTCACTAACTAACGGTCTCCTCCTCCTCCTCCTCCTCCTCCTCCTCCTCCTCCTCCTCCTCCTCCTCCTCCTCTTCTTCCTCCTTGCTGCTGTTTATTTTTCCTTCGTATTTCTTTCCCTGTTATCTTCTTTCCTCCTTCTCTTCCTCTTTCCCCTTCTCTTCCTCCCTTCCCTGCTGTCTGATGTTCTCTGCCGCATCCTCCTCCTCCTTCTCCTCCTCCACTCCTATCCTATGTCCTTTTTCTACCTTTTCGTCTTCCTCTTCCTCCTCCTCCTCTTCCTCTTATTCCCCCTCATCAGCATCTACATCCTCTTCCTCAGTATTATCATCATAGTTATCATAATCATCTTCACTTTGTGCGTCTATTCAATTCTCCTCTTCCTTCTCCTCTTCCGCTCTTTAATATTCCATCTTATTCTTTTTTTTTCTCTTTAACTCTTGGTTTTTTATTCTTCTTCTGTTTTTTCTTCAATATTTCTCTTCACCTCTTCCTTTTTTTTCCAACTTCTGGTAATCTTTATAATTTCCTTTATTTACTTTCTTCGTTCCCCTTGTTTCGTTTGTCTAGTTGCTACTGATGCTACAAAAACAACAACAACAACAACAACTACTACTACTACTACTACTACTACTACTACTACTAATTTCCTTTTATATTCTTCCTTTCTCTCCTCCATTCTCCTCCTCCTCCTCCTTCTCCTCCTCCTTCTCAATTCATAATTTTTCGTTTCTACACTCCAACTTATTTCTATATTCTTTACAAGCTGATATCATTTGCTGCATGGATTATTAAATTCTCTCTCTCTCTCTCTCTCTCTCTCTCTCTCTCTCTCTCTCTCTCTCTCTCTCTCTCTCTCTCTCTCTCTCTCTCTCTCTCTCACCATCATGTGATTCTTCCGCCATCAGAAAATGAGTTACAATATTTCGTAGCTATCATCCGTACGCTCCCCCCCCCCCTCTCTCTCTCTCTCTCTCTCTCTCTCTCTCTCTCTCTCTCTCTCTCTCTCTCTCTCTCTCTCTATCTCTCTCATACCTCCATTCTCATATATCTTTTTCTCTTCCTCTCTTTTCTGCCTCTCTCTTCTTCCCTTCTCTCCTCTCTCTCTTAATCCCTTCCCTCTACTCTTGTCCCTCCCCCTTCCTTCTCTTTCCTCTTCCCTCTCTTCTCTTTCCTCTCTATCTCTTCATCCGAGCCTACACCCTCTTTCTCTCTGTCTTCATCCTCTCTCTTCCTGTCCTTCTCTTCCTCTTTCATTCTATCCATCTCTAACTTTCTTTTTCTGTCCTTCTCTTCCTCTTTCATTCTGTCTATGTCCTCCTTTCTCGTTCTGTCTTTTTTTCTCTCTCTCCCTTTCTTCTGTCCTTTTACTTTCTCTTTCTGCCCTTCTCTTTACTTCTTCTCTTCTCCTCTTCTGATGTTTTTTTTTTTTTTCCTGTTCTACCCTTTTCCTTTCTTCTACCCTTTTCTCCTCTCCTATCCTTCTCTTCACTCCTCCTTCCTCTCTAACCTTCCTATCCATCCTTCTCCCGTCCCCTGCGATCCACAAGTCGAGGGAAACTAAAGGAAAAAATATTACGACACTGGATCCCGGAAAGTGAACAGCGAAGTGTGTATTTCTTCGGACTCTCCTCCTTCTGATAGGAATGAAGTTCTATTGTTATCTTGTGTTTTGGCGAGCGAGGGGACGGTTTGAAAAGTGAAGAGAGAGAGAGAGAGAGGGGGGGCGTGGGGGAAAGGACGGGACAGGAGGCGGGAAAGAGGGAAAGGTGAATGGGGAGGAAAAAGGAGAGGAACAAAAGGTGTGGGGAGGTGGGGGAGGGGAAGAGATTAGGGGAGTGATGTTAAGGGAAAGGGATAGAAGAAGTGATGGTTTTAGAGGAGAAATAAAGGGGAAGGGTGGTGGTGGTGGTGGTGGTGGTGGTGGTGTTGGTGGTGGTGAGAGAGAGAGAGAGAGAGAGAGAGAGAGAGAGAGAGAGAGAGAGAGAGAGAGAGAGAGAGAGAGAGAGAGAGAGAGAGAGAGAGAGAGAGAGAGAGATGCAGAATGGAGAAGGAGGAAAAAGGATAAAAAAGAATGGGATGGGAAGGGAAATAAGAAGAGAAAAGAGGAAGAAAAAGAAAAAAAAGAGGAAGTGAAAAAGAGAGGAAGGGAAGAGGAAAAGAAAGAGGGAAGAAAAGGAAGGAGAGGAAAGAGGAAAGGAAAGAAAAGGAGGAAGTGAGGAAGCGAGGACAAGAAGAGGGAAGGAAAGGAAGGGGAGGAAAGAGGAAGAGAAAGAAAAAGAAGTAAGGAGAGGAGGAAGGGAAGAGAAAAAAGAAGAGTGAAGGAAAAAAAAAACGACGAAGAGAGGAATTAAGGAAAGAAGGAAAGGAGCAAGAGGAAAGAGGAAGAGAGGAAGGGAATAGGAGAGGGAAGGGAGGGGAAGGGAAGGAGGGGAAGGGAGAAGTGATATTTTCTGATTGATTACAGCAACTCATCACGCTGGTCTGGCTTCACCAATCCCAGCAAATCAAAAAAAGGGGAAAAAATCACAGAATTTACAGTAACAGGTCCCTCGCCTGGTTGTGCTCCCCGCGCCATCAAAAAGTTAACATGTCAGTACGAAGTTTATGACGCGAAGGGGAAAGAGAACAGAAAAAGAAAAGAAAGAAAGAAAAATAAACACTTAGAGTCAATTCAAATATATGACGAGATGAATAAAACAATGTAGAATAAAAAGAAATATTTGCAATCGATTGGAGGAAAAGAAGCGTGAATAAATATATGAAATTATAAGGAAGACAAGTTGAAAGGATTTATAATTAATTGAAAGATACGAAGAAAGAATAAATATGTGAAATCGATTGAAAGAGGAAGCTGAATGACTAAATATTGAAGAGAAAAAAGTGTCATCAAAAGCTAACAAGTCAATACGATGTTTATGACACGATAAGGGAAAGAGAAAAAGAAAGAAAAAAAACAAGGAGAAGGAAAAAAAAATAAGAGGAATCAATTTAAGGATACAATGACGGAATAAATATGAAAAATCAACTGAAAGAGGAAGTTGAAAGAATACATATTAAAGGAAAAACGTTTGTAAATGTGACAGAATACGTACGTAAAAAACAAATAAAAGAACGAGTTGAAAGAATTGAAAGAAAAATACGAGACACTGAAAGAAAACGTACATAAAATCAACTGAAATAGCAAACTGAAAGAATGAAAACTAAAAGAAAATAACACGTAAACTTGAAGGAATAATGTATAAAAAAAAAAAAAAAGAAAAAAATGAAAAAAAAAACACGAAAACAAAATGATTTCCAGATTCCAACAAAATATAACCCTAATCTCCAGCAACACTTCTTTTTTTTTTTTTACTGGAATCTGAACGACATCAAGTTTATTCCCAGTCATCAAAAAAGCGAACATCTCATAATGCTTATTAAATGCGACAGAAAGATGTAAAATCAATTGGAAGCGAAAAAAACAAAAAACAAGAGAAGGCAGAATAATAATGCCATAAAGTATTGAGGAAGCAATAAAACCTGACATCTAAGTAATAGGAGGAATAATGAAATGCCTCCATCGCGTCTGTGGGAGGGAGCTGTTTGGCGGGGCTCCCTCCATCTACTTCTCTTCTCTTCTCTTCTCGCAGCACGTGTAAGTTTGAACGCGTGGTGACTTATCATCTGGTACGTGTTGGTTTGTGAGGATAAGAATATTTGTAGTTTGTAACCCCTTCAGCCTCCAATGGCGGTATGACTTCTTTCATCTCTTCCCTTCTCGCCACTCGTACATGTTTGAACGCGTGGTGTCTCCAGTTCATCTGGTACAGGATGCTTTGCGGGGATGAAAATATTTGTAGTTTGTAATCCCTCAACCTCCAATGACGGTATGACTCCTAAGACTCCTTTCACCTCCTCCTTCTCTTCCCTTGTCGCCACACGTGCAAGTTTGAACGCGTGGTGACTTCGGATCATCTGGTGCATGGTGTGAGGATGAAAATATTTGTAGTTCGTAACCCCTCAGCCTCTAGATATAAGTCCCTTTATCTCTTCCTTCTCTTCCCTTCTCGCTGCACGTCAAAACTTGGACCATGTTGCTTTGGGAGGATAGTCAGAAAGATTTGTAGTCCATCCAATCCTCTCTCCATCCAATCTTTTGTTTCCTCCATTGTCTCCCGTCCTGCACCGCCACCTCCTTCTCTTCCCACCCATACGCCTCTCCTCTCCTCCTCACATGGCAGTTCAGCCTCCCCAGTCCTCTTTCCCGTGTTTTCCTTGATATCTTCACCATTTCCATAGTTCCTCATATTATTTTACTCTTGATCTTGTTCATTATTTTTTTTATTTATTATTTTTTAAACCTCTCACGTATTCGCTGGCGCTACGGAAGATAAATAAGATATTTATTTATTTTTTTATGGATAAAGATAAGAAAAAAAACATCCACGTTCCCTTTCCCACAAATAAACAAATAAATAAATAAATAAATAAATGAACGAATGAATAAATAATAAACTGAGAAAAGGCTCGAGATTAAGACTTGTTTCTCACATTTTTTTTTTTTTTTTTCCTCTATTCCTCTCGCTTATATTATGTTCACAAAGATACTGGCAAGACTGAGTGACTGGAACACCGGTAAACAGTGATGCATAATTAAAGAACAAACAGAAATCCCACGCACACTTTTAGACGTGAGAGACCCAAAAAAAGTGTGAGATATTAAGAAACTAATCGCAAATAATTACAGCGAACTTAAAAGAGTAATCAGACGCACACTCTCACCCGGACTGAACTTATGATGTTAACTACAGGCAATTAAGCACAGTAACACGATAAATACACAGCTTGATAATTACATGCTGGCAATTAGCTAAGCGTTGTAGTTTGAGGTGTGTGATAATTTTGTATTTACTTTACTTATTCAGGGAGAGATAATTAAGGGAGTTACGGTTTTTTTCTTTTTTTTTACTTTTTTATTTATTTTTTTTCAGGGACAGAGGCTGCGGGATAAAAAAAAAAATTAAAGAGGTACGAGAAATCAAACAAAAGGAAGTCAAATGAAACACAAACGTGCAACACAAAACCAGTGAAGAAAAACAGCATTGCATATCGCTTCTCAACTCCAATTAAACTCATCGAAGTCAGAGAAGCCAAACAATCACCAGACTTAACGAAACTTAAGGAAAACTATATACACCACCACCACCACCACCACCACCACCACAATCACCACCCGCTCGTCCACACGCACACAGCAAACTTTCACCTCAGATAATTACGTTTAGTTTTATTAAGAGAAAACTCCCAATTGAAGCTAACGTGATTGAAACCTGTCCAATGTCAACTACAAGACCAAATACCTCCTGTCTTTTCTTCTTCTCCTCCTCCTCCTCCTTCTTCTTCTTCTTCTTCTTCTTCTTCTTCTTGTTTATGTTTTTATTTTGTGTTCCCTTTATTTTCTCTTCCTCCGATCCTCCTTCAAATCCTCATTCTCTTTCTGTATCACTTCCTTTCTTATCTTCTTCCTTCTTCAAGCTCTTCTTCGTCTCTGCCTCTCTTCCTCTTCTTCCTCCCCCTCCTCGCCCTCCTTGACTCTTATTTTTTTTTCTTCAATCTTCCTCCTCTTCTTCGTGTGTTTCTCCTCCTTTCTTCTCCTCCTCCTTCCTCCTCCTCCTTGTCCTCCTCGACCTTTCACTTCTAGCGCTTGTCTTCCTTTCTCCTCCTTCCTCTTTCCGTTCTTGTTTCTCCGTTTTCTTTTTCTGGACACAATACCGCCACTGTTCCTTGTATTTCTCTATATTTATATGCTTCGTCTTTTCTTTCTTTGGGTATTCACTTGTTTCTTCTTTTGTCTCTAAGTATTTATTTGTAATTTTGTCTTTATATAAAAACGCCGCAGTTCATTGTTTCTTGTTATTTACGTTTTTTTTTTCATTATTATTATTTCTCTCTGGGTATTTCTAATTTTCTTTTCTCTCAAAATAATTAATATGTTTTTCTCTCAAAGTGATTCTTCTCAGGATATGAAACAGTCACTTTTTCATTGCGTTTCTTATAATTTAGTTTTATTTCTTTTCTCTTCCTCTCTCTCTTTCTCTCAGTATGTTTCTCGTTACTTAGAGCTCCTTTCCTTACCTTCCTCCTTTCTCTCTCTCTCTCTCTCTCTCTCTCTCTCTCTCTCTCTCTCTCTCTCTCTCTCTCTCTCTCTCTCTCTCTCTCTCTCTTTCAGTATTTACATGTTTCTAGATATTTGCTTGCTTCCCTTAAGGGCATAAAAATACTACACTTCCTTATGTTCCTTGCTATTTACATGTTTCTTCTTTTCTCTGATAGTATGTGCATGTTTCCAGGGTTTTGACATGCTTCACCGGATACAAGACCGCCACTCTGCCTTGCTTCGTATCATTTTCTCTCTCAGTGTTTAAATGTTTCCAGGTCTTTTTAAATTTCTCAGATCATTAAAAAAAAAGGGTTATTGTTCGCGATCTGTCTTCATCTCATTCCTTCTCCTCTTACTCCTTTACTCCTTCCCCTTGTTTCCCCTTCTCCTTTTCTTCCTTCCCACCACCTCTACGTTTCTTGTCATTTGTTTCCTTTTCTACTCTAGGTATTCACAGGTTTCTATGTTCTAAATGCCTCTCTAGACTTTCGTGTCGTTTACATTTTCTTTTTTCTTATCTCCACAGGTTGGCGATCGTTCCTCTCCTCACCTGTAGAATGGACTGACCAGCTCTCCGTCTCTAGCAGGTAACCTACTCATGAATCAGTGCCATTTCTGTTATCTACTACGTCTTCCATATCGTCCTGTGTGCTTCTTCGCCTCTTCTTCCTCTTCCTCCTCTTCCACGTCTTCAGTAACTGTGATGTGTGTTGTAGGAATATTGTGTGGAAAGTTTTTTTTTTATAATGAAGTGTTACTTAAAGTAGGAATATTAAATAAAGATCTCCAATTTTCTTTTTTTTTTTCAATGGAATGTTACTTTTTCCTTTCCTTTCCTTTCTTTCTTTCTTTAGGTTGTTACTGCCGGTTTGTCACTGCCTCTTTCGAACGGATAGTAATGCCAGAAGTTTTTTTCTTTTTTTTTTATCATTATTATTTGTGTTTTTTTTTTCTTTTTTTTTTTCCCTCAGCAGCAGTAGTAGTCATGACTTTCCTCTCTCATTCCTGTAAAACATTCCAGCACTTCACTACTTCACTTCCCTGCACGGTCTTTCTTCATTCCTTCATTCCCTGTCTCCTGCGGGTGGAGGGTGAGTGGACACGAGGGTGTGGGTGGGGAGAAGCTACGTCTTTACTCCTTTACGCATTTAATGTTTCTCTTTAGACCAGATAGTGTAATTTATCAAAACCAGCCTCGTTAGCTACTGTTTGTCCCTCTTTGCGCTACTTCTTACAGTGGGCGAAAAATAATTTGTTCTGGTAAGGCAACGAGTATGTTAAAGAATGCCACAAGGGAACGTGTTAACTGCAAGGTGTCAGTCCGCCAAGTAAGCACACCTGACCAGGACAATTACGGAATGTAGGACTTTTAGCATTTTCTTGTTCTTGTTCTTGTTCTTCCTTCCACTTCTCCTTCATCCGCCTTCTCCTCTTTTCCTTCCATCCTTATCCTTCTCTTCCTGATCCTCTTTCCTATCTCTACCCCCAGCTTTCCTTTCTTCTTCCTCCTCCTCTTAGTCTTTACCTTTCCATCCTCCTTGCCTCCTTCTTATTCCTTCTCCTCCTCCCTCTCCCATCCTTTTATTCCTCTTATTTCTCCTCTCCTTCCTTCTCCAACTCTACCTTCTCTTTCCTTCCCACGACCACCACCACCACCATCACCATCGCCTCCAGCATCGATCCCTGCAAGCACTCAGGCCTTGCCAATCATCGTCACGACCACGCGGCGATAACCGAGGAGGCAGAATGAAGCAAAGGCGGAGGCACCAAAAATAGACGCGTGTCACTCAACATTGCAGGAAAGGAAAGGAAGGGGAAGGGGGTGGCTATGGTGCACCTCCCTACCCTTCCCCTTCTCTACCCTCCTTCTCCCCTCCCTGCCTCTTCTTCTCCCTGCCAGTACCACAAGGCCGCTATAAGTAAGGCATGCAAGGTAAAGTGTTGGTAATGGAGTAAATAGACTGTAGTAGGCGCTGAAGTGATGCAGGAGAGGTGAGGGAAGGGGAGGAGAAGGGAGGGGAGGGGGGGGGTTGGGGAGAGAGGAGTAGGAGGAGAGGGGAGGAGGAGGTGGGAAGAGTTTTTGTGTCTTGTTTGTGGTATGGTTTATTATTACTAGTACTGGTTGTTGTTGTTGTTGTTGTTGTTGTTGTTGTTGTTGTCGTTGATGTGGTGTGTGTGTGTGTGTGTGTGTGTGTGTGTGTGTGTGTGTGTTGTGTGTGTGTGTGTGTGTGTGTGTGTGTGTGTGTGTGTGTGTGTGTTTCATGCCGTCTTAATTTTTATCTTTTCCAGTTTTTTTTTTATAGTTTTTATTTTTACATCTCTTTTTACATCCCTTCCCTCTTTTTACTCGCTCCCTCCCTCTAACCTTCACCTACTTCACTATCACCTCTCTCTCTCTCTCTCTCTCTCTCTCTCTCTCTCTCTCTCTCTCTCTCTCTCTCTCTCTCTCTCTCTCTCTCTCTCTCTCTCTCTCTCTGCCCCGTTTCCAACACAGCTAAATATTTACACGACAGTCCCACACGTGCTTAAGAATCGGTGTGTGTGTGTGTGTGTGTGTGTGTGTGTGTGTGTGTGTGTGTGTGTGTGTGTGTGTGTGTGTGTGTGTGTGTGTGTTCGCTTGCAGAGATAGAAGCTAAGTTTATGTCCTTTATACAAACAGCTATACTTTCATTCTTTTTTTTTTTTCCATGTATCAGAGAGCAATATCTATATCTCCAGGGTGCTTCTTCTTCTTCTCCCCGCTTTTCCTTCTTTCTTTATTTAATTTTTCTTCTATCCTTTCCTCTGTCGATGTCTTTCTTTCTATCTCCTTCGCTTTGATTGTTTTCTTTCTTTTTCTTTTCTTTTTTTTTTGCCTTCTCCCTCATTCTTTCCATTTCTCCCCGCCTCCTCGGTTTTTCTTTTTCTTTCCTTCTCTTCTCATTTGCATCCCATCCTTTTCTTCTCCTTTGCCATGCTCGTACTTTATCATCCTTTCCTTCATCCTCACTTCCTTCATCTTTCCTTTCTTTTTCTTCATCCTCGTCACTTGCTATCCTTCATCCCTTCCCTTTCTTCGATCCCTTCGGTAAACATAAACAAAACACACAGCAACACAAACAACACAGATAAAGCAGTCCACCTCTAGTTTACCTCATCAAGAAGGATAAAGACACATACACACATACATCACCTCATTCCCTCACCCACGAGCACCAAGCCAGCCAGCCAATCATCCACCGCCAAGTCAACGAGGCAGCCAATTACAGGAGCCGCGAACACTAAGGCTCCCGAGGCTCACCACGCACGCGGATTGGCTCAAACGAAGATGGGCTTAAGTAACAGAGCCTCTCACCACGCCCGCCCGTCAGTCATGCACCCACTCACCCCTTCTCCTCGCATTCCTCTCCCTGCAGCCAGTCACTCTTGCATCCTCTTCCACTCACTCACCCACATCCTCCTCCTCCTCCTCCTCCTCCTCCTACTCCACTCCTCGTCAAGATATCATCAAGCAACAAGACAGCCAGGCGTGCTTGCGGATATTGAGACGAGACAATTATTCAGACACTACCCAGCCAGAGGTGGTTGTCAGTAAGTTGACAGCAAACCCCGAACACTTCGCCGCCACAGCTTATGAAGGAATATGGTAGGGCGAAACCTGTCCCTTGCTATGTCTCGTGGACTTCAGCGGAAATATTCAGGTCCTATGAAAGCTTTATCTTATTGGACTTGGCTACATTACCATCACTTGTAAATAACCTAATGAAGATTGCTTAATGGCCATATAAATGTAATCAATCAAAATCAGATTATTATTATTGTAAATCCCACATGGCTGAAAAGACTACGTACATACACTACGTTATCTAGGTGCGGACTGATAGCAGGGTTGGAGAGAAAAAAAAAAAAAAAAAAAAGAGGGGTGGTAAAAAAAAACAGTTTTGGGGGGTTTATTATTTTCTGGGAGTTTTTTTTTTTTTTGGGGGGGAGCGTTTATTTTTTTGTTTGTTCTTCATATTTATATGTAAATCAAATGAAATAAGCAATTAAAAAGTAATCGAAAGTGAAACAAAAGGTTTGAAGTGTTTTTTTTTTTTTTTTTTCATGTAGGAGGGGCACCGGCCAACACCAACAAAAATGTAATTAAAGAATTCCCACTGAGGTGCCGGTCCCCAACAGTCAAAAGTGATCATCAAAAATTAAAGGATAAGTGTGTTGAAACCTTCCTCTTGAAGGAGTTCAAGGCCGTGGGAGAAGAGGAATCATGCAATTAGCAAGATCAGAAGAGCAGTTAGCATGAAAATAGCGGTACAAGATAGCAAGAGATGCAACATTGCGGCGATGAGAGACAGGCTGAAGACAGTCAGTTAGAAAGAGGAGAGGAGTTGATACGACGAAAAGTTTTTGCTTCCACCCTGTCTAAAAGACTAGTATGAGTGGAACCCCAAAATATATGCGAATCCTATTCCATACATGGACGGATAAGACCCCTGTACAGAGTTAGCAGCTGGGGAAGGGGGGGGAGGGTGAGAAAAACTGCTGGAGGAGACTCAGAACACCTACCTTCATTAAAGCTGTTTTAGCTCGAGATGAAATGTGAAGTTTCCAGTTTAGGGTATAAGTAAAGGACAGACTGGCGATGTTCAGTGTAGAAGAGGGGGACAGTTAAGTGACATTGAAGAAGAGGGCAGAGTTGTCTGGAAGGATGTGTTGAGTTGATAGATGGAGAAATTGAGTTTTTTGAGGCAGTGAACAATACTAAGCTTGTTCTGCCCCCAATCATAAATTTTAGAGAAATCAGAAGTCAGGCGTTCTGTGGCTTCCCTTCATGAACTGTTTACTTCCTGAAGAGCTGGACGTCTACGAAAAGACATAGGAAAGTGCAGGGTGGTATCATTAACGTAGGAGTGGATAGGACAAGAAGTTTGGTTTAGAAGATCATTGATGAGAGTGGGTGACGGGACAGAACCCTGAGGAACACCACTATTAATAGATTTAGAAGAACAGTGACCGTCTACCAATAGAATGGTCAGAAATGAAACCTGAGATCAAATTACAGGAAGGATGGAAGCCGTAGGAGGGTAGTTTGGAAATCAACGTTTTGTGACAGACTCCATCAAGAGCTTTTGATATATCTAAAAAAAGTTAGAAATATAAGGACAAAAACTGAGACGGTAAATAAGACACTAATCAGAAGTTTTTAACCCTTTCCCCTGCTGTCTGGTACACCTTTCCTTAATTTCTAACCACTTTGGGATATCTTTTCTTGTGCTACAGCTAGAAATTGCAAAATCTATTCTATTCTTTCTTTGCGTATGTTTATAAAGACTCCATATATTGTTTCTAGTGCTCTGAATTGTTGCATCTCGCAGTGAAATGGTTGAAGCGGACAGTTGTGAAGACAAAGACAGACGTAGAGGTGACTAAAGAGCTACCAAGGTGATGAGGAAGTAAAACAGACAACAAGAGACAGACAATGGAGCAGCAATACATCAAGACAGTCATACACACTTAGTGATCACAAGGAATGACCAACACAAGCACACTATTCACTGATAACACTGATAACACACCGATAACACACTGATAACAGCTACTCTACTTAACACACACACACGGTCATTACCTAACAGGCAGCTCCTTGGTGTCCTCGTGGCTCCCTCCATCAGGCCAATCACCTCTTCTGCGCCTCCCGACGATAAAATAACTCGCCAGCTCTTCCCTGACGGCTTTGTGGTGGGCTCCTGGAGGCGTGGGGAGGAGGGGGTGGCAGCCATTGTTTCGTGGGGAGCTGCCGGAGGCCTGAGGGGAACGCTGGGATTCTGTGGGACAAAGGGAGAGACTTTTTTTATTTGTGTTGTACTGTTTTCTTCTTTATTTTTTTTTACGAGTGAATGCAGGAGTAGGGAAAGACTGTAGGGATTGTTATCAGTGGTTGAGGGTGTTAGTGTTTCACGTTAGGTTAGGTTATTGGTGGTTTGGTGATTGGTTACTGCTGTCTAAGAGTGAAGTAAACAGTTATTCATCACTATACAATATTTAATCAATTGCTACTGTCTCAGATTCAACAAGCAAAAGAAAGCAAGCAACACTGTTTGAAAGTGAATAAATCAATCTGTCCTTCAATTACTATTAGCAGAGAATTAGTCAATTAATCCATCACGACTGTCAAGGAATCAACTATCAATACTCACTATCCATTCAACAATCAATCCATCAATCACAAATGCCCACAGTACCTCCACCAATCAACCAAAACAACGACAAATGGCCTGAAACCAGTCACCAACGCCCACTGTCCAATCACCGGTCACCAATACTAACTTGTCTAATCATTCACCAATCACCACTAACCTACCAGTCAATCACTACTACGCAATCACGAGTCAGAAATAAAACTCAACTCACTTCACACAAAAACAAACCAAAATAAACCAAAAATTCTTCGACCTTCCTTCCTTCTTCCTCCTCCACCACCACCACCACCACCTTCCCCCCCCCCCTGCCCGGAATATTATCTCCTGATACACACGGGGGCGGTTATTAAATTCCTGAAGCACTTATCCGGTGATTCATGAAGCCCTTGCAAAACACCCTTCGCCATAACACGCAGCTAGACACATTTCAATTCGTACATGGAGAAAAATAAATAAAAAGGCCAGGTTTGTGCAGCCTTCGCGACCTAGAGAGGAAGAGAGAGGGAGAGTGAGGGAGAGGGAGAGTGGGAGAGTGTTGAGACAAGGGTGTTCTGTCTTGTGCCTCTAGTTAGTACGGTGTTTCAGCTGCACCGGATCATCTCAGCTGCTGTGATATTCGCAAGCAGTTCCTCCTCCTCCTCCTCCTCCTCCTCCTCTTGATCTCTTCCAGCCAAACACTGCTTCTCTCTGTCTGGTGGTGATTCTTTCGGGGAGTTTGATCGAGGTCACTGTGTTAAGCTACGTTCTGATTCTTTGAGTTATTTTGCCTCTCTCTCTCTCTCTCTCTCTCTCTCTCTCTCTCTCTCTCTCTCTCTCTCTCTCTCTCTCTCTCTCTCTCTCTCTCTCTCTGTTTGTATGTGTTTTTATTTCTTGTTTTGTTTAGATGGTTTCTTTGTGTTTTGTTTTTTTCATTTTTTTATTGTTTTTTTTTTATTGATTCCTTTGTTTGTATTGTTTCTTTGCGTTATTGTTATCTTTTACTCTCTCTCTCTCTCTCTCTCTCTCTCTCTCTCTCTCTCTCTCTCTCTCTCTCTCTCTCTCTCTCTCTCTCTCTCTCTCTCTCTCTCTCTCTCTTTACTTGTTTATTTTTTTTCTTTTTTTCCTCTCTCTCTTTTAATTGTTGTTTTATTTCTATTGTTTCTGTGTTATTTTTCTTTTTTCATTTATCTCTTTTATTTCCTCAGTTTTGTATTTATATGTGTAATAATTTTTGGAAGCCTGTTTTGTATTTTATATTTATATTTATTTATTTATTTTTTTTATTTTTTCATGTTCAGTTTTGCTCCTTTCTTTGTCACTGATTCATTTATTCATGGACTTGTTATTCTGTTATATTCACGTAAGTAAAATACGAGTTTATGAATGTCAATCGCGTTTTTTTTTTTTTTTGTTAATCTTTTTTGCTGTATTGATGTCTTTTTTTTTTCCTTTATCTGTTCATTAATTTATTCACTTATTCACTGATTTATATTCATGTGTGTAATTCTCTTAATTCATGGCAGGGAAAGTTCATGAGTGTTAAAATGCATCTATTCTTTTTTTTCTTTTTTTTTTTTTCATGTCATCATTTCCATTTAGTTTCATTTTTTTTTATATCTATTTTTATTTCCACTTCCCTTCTTATAACATCTATTGACATGTTCATCTATATTTACTCAGAGAATACTTCACTCTATCAAAAGTTACATTTACAATTGGGCAATATATAATCTCCTTCACTGTCTGTCATTATTCATATATTTATTTAATTTTGCACTGGAATTGTTTTGTACTTTGCATTTGAACCATTTCCATTTACTTTTTTTTCTATATTTATTTTGACTTTCCTCTTAACATATTTATTACATGTTTATATTCATATTAGACAATACATAATTTTCTTTAGTATCCTCTAATTATTCTTACTTAGTTAATGTCTGGTTTCTTTTCTTTTCTTTTTTCTTTTTCTTTTTTTTTTTTTTTTTTTTTTACATTTGCAACTCATTTCCATTAACTTCAATTACCCTACATCCATTTCGCCTTTCCTCTTTTTTGACATACTTATTACATGTTGGTCAATGTTCATAATTTCTACCACTGTCACTAATCACTTTCATTTAGTTTGCATCTCACTTTCTTTTTTTCTTTTTTTTCTAGTTTGCATTTGTTTTTTTGTTTTGTTTTTTTCGTTTGCATGTTGATTCTTTTTTCATTATTTTTGTCATTTGTTTTTTTTATTTTTGTTTCCATTTGAATCTTTTTTTTCATTTCAGTTCCCATTTTCTTTAATTTGATTTTTTTTTTCTATTTTATTTTTGGTTAGCTTTTATTTTCTTTACTTGTACGTTATTTTCATTGTTTCATTAGACAATGTTAAGTTTTTTTTCTTTTGCATTTCATTTTTTTCGCATCTCATTTATTATTTTACATTTTTATTTGAACTTTTGGTTTGTATTTCAGTTTCTTTTTGTTTGCATTTTTTATATTTTTGTCTACATTTTTTTACTAGTTTGCTTTCGATTCTATTTTCCTTTTTTTTTTTTTATCACAGGATACAAAATTTGACCCGAATATTGATGAGTGACTACAAATCTCCTGTTCACATTTTTATATCCGTATTTGTATTCCGATACCAGCCATGAATTCCAATAGGTCTGCTGAGAGAGAGAGAGAGAGAGAGAGAGAGAGAGAGAGAGAGAGAGAGAGAGAGAGAGAGAGAGAGAGAGAGAGAGAGAGAGTGGAAGAGGAGCAAAATGAGAAAAACAAAACATTTTCTTGACAACCTAATCACTTCTCTTGTCTTCCTTCCCTTCCTCCTCTCCCTTCCTCTCCCTGTACCCTCCTTTCCCATTCCCTCTCTCCCTCCCTCCGTTCTCCTCCTCCTTCTCCCTCCCTCTCCCAGTGCCCTCCTTGCTTCCCTCTCCCTCTCTTCGTCGAGCCCTACCTTAATCCTTCCAATCACCACGACACAAAAAGACACTAACAGCAACCAGAAGAAACAAGAAAACAGCAAAAAAAAAAAAAAAGTAAGGAAAAGAAAAAAAAATTGGTGTGTGTGTGTGTGTGTGTGTGTGTGTGTGTGTGTGTGTTCAGTTAAACCCTAAGTGAAACTATCGTGGGACTACCGCCGATTACAAGCCTCATGAAGATGGTTTCTGGGGGGGGTGTAGAGGAGGCAGGGTGGTGGGGTGGGGAGGGCGGCGAGGGAGGGGGCGTTGGGGGGGATGGGGGCCGGGGGATGGAGGGAGTCGGCGCAGTAAGGAGTCGCGGTGATGGTTGGCATTCCTGATTAATCTATCTCAAGGGGAATGTTGGTTAATGTGCCTATGTCAAAGTTTTAATCCCTTCACCACTACACACATTTTCCCTCCTGGTCATCTGTAAATCTATAGACCCTTTTTTTTTTCCTGCGTGTCTGTTAAATAATTTTCTGGCCTTGAAGGGAAAAAAATTAACTTAGTTTCTCTCTCTCTCTCTCTCTCTCTCTCTCTCTCTCTCTCTCTCTCTCTCTCTCTCTCTCTCTCTCTCTCTCTCTCTCTCTTCTGTCCTTAAAAACATTATTTTTCCACACAGTTCTGATGCAAATGGGTGATCATAGCAGCGAATGGGCTAAATATGGAGATTTTCAGATAAGGGCGTGGATGTTGATGATGATGATGATCATTATGAGGAGGAGGAGGAGGAGGAGGAGGAGGAATACAAAAATAAGAGGCGTTTGGATGAGAACAAAAAAAAAAAAAGAGAGGTATAAAAACAATGATCTTTTCACGAAGAAGAGGAGGACGAGGACGAAGAAAACGAGGAAGAGGAGGAGGAGGAGGAGGAAAAGGAGAAGATTAAGAGGAGGAACACAAATATAAGGAACTTCTGGAGGAGAAACACAAAGACGAGAAAGAGACGAAGAGAACAAAACGAGAACGAGAGAGAGAGAGAGAGAGAGAGAGAGAGAGAGAGAGAGAGAGAGAGAGAGAGAGAGAGAGAGAGAGAGAGAGAAATTATCTATCCCAGGCATATTGGTGATTCCATCTTGAAGAGAAACAATTCTGCCAAAGCGGAGAGTGATATCAAGGAGAGAGAGAGAGAGAGAGAGAGAGAGAGAGAGAGAGAGAGAGAGAGAGAGAGAGAGAGAGAGAGAGAGAACAAGACACCTTATTTACATGTCTGTTTTTTCTGGCAAGTTTAGATTAAATGGAGTTTTTATTATTATGTTTACTTTCTATTGTGTTTTGTTGTTCTTTGGTTCCTTCCTTGTGGAGAAAATTAATGGTGGTGTTAATGGCGCTCTCTCCACCTCGCTCTTGGGTGGACGTGAGAATGTGACGCTTCCATGAGTGTGAGTAAACAGATGGACAGATTATTATTAACACTTCGATAAAGAGACGCGTCATTATAGATACAAGTGCGAACTCATTAGGTGATATGTGTTGAAGTAATTATCTATTACTTCTACCACTGCTGCTGCTGCTACTACTACTACTGCTACTACTCCTACTACTACTATTACTACTGCTACTGCAACTACTTTTAACGCAACTGTTTCAGAATTAGCACCAGTAGTTGTTGTTGCAGTAGTAGTAGTAGTAGTAGTAGTAGTAGTAGTGGTGGTGGTGGTGGTGGTGGTGGTGGTGGTGGTGGTGGTGGTGGTGGTTGTAGATTATGATAGACAATAATAATAATAATAATAATAATAATAATAATAATAATAATAATAATAATAATAATAATAATAATAATAACTAAGAATTTACAGTACGTGTTTTGTTCCTCATGGAAAGAGAGAGAGAGAGAGAGAGAGAGAGAGAGAGAGAGAGAGAGAGAGAGAGAGAGAGAGAGAGAGAGAGAGAGATTCTTACAATACTAGTGAACCAAAGAGAAAGAGAGAGAGAGAGAGAGAGAAAAAAAGCCAATAGCGGACATGACGAATTGAAACAAAGAACAATACGTATATGAATGAGTTATGACCTGTGTGTGTGTGTGTGTGTGTGTGTGTGTGTGTGTGTGTGTGTAGCAGTTCGCAAGGGAATAGGAGAGAATGATTAATGTGGTGTTCTTGTTAGCGGTGTAGTAGTAGTAGTAGTAGTAGTAGTAGTAGTAGTAGTAGTAGTAATAGTAGTAGTAGTAGTAGTAGTAGTAGTAGTTGTTGTTGTTGTTGCTGTTGTTGTTGTTGTTTTTGTTGTTGTTGTGTTAATGGGGGTGGTTGTAATGGTAGTTTTAGTGTGTTTAGGATGTATAATAGATGTATAATTCTTCAGTTAGTTTATTTTCTTATTTTGTCTCTCCTCGTCTTCCAAATATTTTCCTTCTTTCGTTCGCAGATAATGTTTTCTTCTCTTCATATGTCGAGCACTGTACAACTGCCTTCATTTTTGTTGTTTCTACTCTTGTAATAGTTGTAGTTGTGGTAGTGGTAGTGACGATAGGACTTTTGAAGGTCATAATAGTGGTGGTGGTGGTGGTGGGAGTAATGGTTGTTATGATGGTGGTAATGGTGGTAATGGTGGTATCAACAAGAATAATAACAATAATGAAAATGATAACAAGACCAGTACACAAATAAAAAAATTTAAAAACACTAACAAGCGCTTCATGAATTTAATTACCACTCTTTCCATTCCAAAATATCCTTCGTCCCACCCGCGGTTAAGCTCGTTTTATTTATGTCACCAACCGACTCACCAATTTGTGCCGCACCAGAACGATATCACGGCAAATACACTGCCTCAACATTGGCGCCCTTCACTGCACTTAACAGCTGACTTTGAAGAGACCTTGGCGAGGGGGAAAATAGATGCGTGTGTGTGTGTGTGTGTGTGTGTGTGTGTGTGTGTAGGTGGCATTGGGTAGGTGTGTTTACTCGTCCGATTCTGCGTTACTTAAATCTTGCCTGACTTGACATGAATTAATTTGTTTCTTTGTCTATCATTTACACACACACACACACACACACACACACACACCACTAAGTTTCATGCATGCGAAGGAAACCAGGTCGTGTCCTCCGCTTCCCCAACACTTGGTTCCTCTGCCCCGGTGGTTTATGGGCAATCGCCGCGCCGTGCTGCCCCTCAACACCCCCAAAACACATTATGAACAGCGTCCGTGGGTGAGCGATGCAGTGTCCCATCCCTCTCCCCTCCCCCATCACCCACCCACCCACCAACACATGCACGTGAAATTTTAAAGGGTGCATCTCCTGCCGGCGGAAAATCACGCTTTTTTTACACACTTTTTACCATCAATTAATGAAGTTATTGAGATGTCGCATAATAAACAGATAGGAATTTACTGCATCTCTTTTACCGCTAATTGTTTTTCCAGCGCGTGATGTAAATGAAGACAAATTGTGTTAGCGGAGAGGCGAGAAAAGGCCAGACACGCCACGCCGCTGAAGGGCTGTTGCGCACGGCTATTGGTCGCACCGCTGGGGAACACTGCTGCATTGCCAGAATTATTCAATATTGTCGTGGTACTGTGATAGTGTGGTAGTGTTTCCTGTCTGTGGCGCCTCGTGTTGGGGTGCGTAACTCCAAATGCATACTACATCTGTATATTACGGGGGTTTGATATATTTTTCTTTCTTTTCTTCTCTTCTTTTCTCTTATCTTCTATGTCTTATGAATAATGCATATATTCCTTTTCTCTTCTCTTCTCATCTCTTTTCTCTGTCTTCTGTATCGTTTTCCTCATGCTTATTCTTACCTATTTTCTACGTCTCTCTCTCTCTCTCTCTCTCTCTCTCTCTCTCTCTCTCTCTCTCTCTCTCTCTCTCTCTCTCTCTCTCTCTCTCTCTCCAGCCAAGAGAAAAACTAAGACTGAAAAAAAAAGACTACTGAACATGCCAAGCCCAAAAGAAAACTCCCAGAAAGAATATAAAAAAATTACTAAGAGTGTCGTGTATGTGTGTGTGTGTGTGTGTGTGTGTGTGTGTGTGTGTGTGTGTGTGTGTGTGTGTGTGTGTGTGTGTGTGTGTGTGTGTGTGTGTTGAATAGTCTTCACCTTTACCACCCTACATTTCTTACACTAGATTACACAATACTATCTATCACAATCAGTCTCGTAAGGGCCAACAAATCTGCTGTTTATTCTATTTTCCCCTGCCTTCCTTGGTGCGCAAGCCGTGACGAGCCACGCACCATCTGGCTCTATTAGCACAGATGGCTCACGCACTTGTTTGCTTGTTATAACTGAGAGAGATTATTCAAAACAAGCCTATTTTTTTTAGACAGCACTATCCATCAGTAATTAATATTGCACGTTCCGGCTTAATTCTCGCAGCGTTAACCGGCACTGAATTTGTTTACGATAAGCACGTTTGTCATCACGCCCGTGCACTGTGTTGAAAATGTGATGTGAAGACAATTAATGTAAAACTGTATGATGAAAACCCGGAGATATGCTTGTGTGTTATTACGAATTTAACTTTCACATTCTTTTTGTCGACAGCTTCATCAACTAATTACAATGGAAGTCACTGGGATTTTTAAACGTTTTCGCAAAGTCAATGATAAGTTGCAGTTCTGTACTATTAATGGGAAGGAAAAAAATAAAAAAAACATCGTAAGAATCCGAGCAATCGTCTCTGTGGCTTTTAAAAATAGTCTTGATGAGAGAACGCAACACTTCACAACACAAGCCGAGGAGTTAAGTAGCACTGATGGCTTCCTGTGTGAGTTCTGGTTTTCCTCTCACTAGTGACGTCAAACGCTTCGCTCAAAAGTAAACCCCTTCACTACCCTATACAATAATTCGCGCCACTAAAAAGCACTGTACATGATCTTTACAAGCACTTACAGGAAAGAGAAAGGGTGAGAAAAACAGATTTCCCAGTGCTTAGCCAGGATGAGGCTTGGAAGTGACTGGTGCATCAGGAAACAAAATCTCTCAAAATGGCCTGAGATTTAGGAAGGATGCAACAGATAACAGTGAATGGGTTAAGAGAAGTTATTGTCACGCGTATTACTGAGGGTGTGAATAGTTGAATTTCTAGTGTTAAGGCAAGAGACGATAAAAAAATAAATAAATAAATAAATAAATCTCAAAATGGTTTGTGATTAAGGAAGGATGTAACAGATAACAGGGAAAGAATTATGAGAGAGATGAAGTTCTTGAAAGATTACTATTATCATTATTACCACATGTATTACCGAGGATGAGAAGAATCGAATTTCCAGTTTTAAGCGAATATAAACTTAGAGGCGACTGCTGAACAAGAAGAAACAGTGTATCTATCATATGTGGCTAAGCAAAGGAGTATCAAAATGAGAATAAAACAGTTAGGAAAGACGGTTATTAATTTCACTATCTATAGCAGAGTTCTGTATTACTAAGACACTAAGACGAAATTTTACAAAAGTTAAATATAACGTATTTTATTTTATTTTATTTCAGGTTAGGTTACGTAATGCTAGGTTAGATTAGTGTCCCTAACAGGGACTTACGATTTCTGGAAACCACGCCAACCAGAGTTGGTTTGATTTACATTAAATTATTTAAATCAAGTTATTTAAATCGGCTTAAATCAGAGTAAGAAAATCGTTATTTAAATCAAAATTACATTTACTGTATTTACAATGATTTAAGTGTTATATTGTGAGTAAAATATTTAATGAAATATATATATATATATATATATATATATATATATATATATATATATATATATATATATATATATATATATATATATATATATATATATATATATATATATATATATATATATATATATATATATATATATATATATATATATATATATATATATATATATAACGAAGAAGGAAAATGTGAGGCAGTTGTTCAGGAAAAGTATCAAGTTTACTTGTCCTGTAGTGAGTGTGCTGATCCTGTACTGGTCCTGCCGCAAGTCGGGCACCAGTGAATCATTGCCATCTCTTACAAGAGAAATATTCAAATGCATAAAAAAAGAAAATAAGGTCTTTTTGTTG
>NC_087160.1:4552500-4557500 GCF_035594125.1 Scylla paramamosain
TGTTCTTCCTCCCTCATTTGCCATTCCTCTCTCTATTTTTCCTGCTGTGCCATCGTCTCTTGCGCCTTTCATCTAAATGTCCTCCTCAACTTTACATTCATTTTCTGTTTTTTTTTTTTTTTTTTTGTCTTTAAAGAGAACAAACTAACAGTAAAAAGAAAAGCATCTGTATAAGTTAAAGTAGCAATTGATTATTGGAAAGGAGACAGACCTCAACAACAACAACAACAACAACAACAACAACAACAACAACAACAACAACAACAACAACAGCAGCAATCCCACAGCGTCGTCTCACCTGTGACTGGGTCTCTCCCTAATTAGTGTTTTCCTTACCTGGCCACACCTGTCTCGTTTATTTATCTCTGCTCGCGTCTGACTTTGTACTTGTTTATTTTCTCCAACACCAGATCTTACTTCAGAGTCTCTCTTTCAACTTCATTTAAGGTCCGAATTAATTCTCTTCCTCAGTTTATTTTTGTCATAAAGTATTAATACGTATTTGCATACAGTTTGCATTTTGTTCCTTTTTTATATGCTTCTTTATGACTTAATTAGAAATCTTCGGGAATTACTTTTTTTTTTAGTTTATTTATTCACGAGCTTCTATGACGATTCAACGTTTATATATTCTATCGATACAAGAATAATTTTTCCATCCTACCTTACAGCGAAATTGAAATACTAGCACTGATTATCTTCCTTTGTTTATTTGTTTTTAATTATGTAAATGGAAAATACTGTATAAATAAATGTTCCTTTTTTTCTCTCTTTCCATCTTTCATTATTATCTTTATTCTTTCTCCGTTAATTTCGTATAATGTAGATGCAAGATAATAATAACATATCTCTTTCCCCTTCCCTTGTCCTCTCTATTTCTCTTCCTTGACGTTTCCTTAACTACCATTTGAAACCACAATTACTGTACCACTAACTATTCCACTCACAACCCCACCACCACCACCACCACCACCACCACGCAATATAAAAGTCCCGTCTTCTCCCCTTTCCTTCTCTCCATCTCTCTTCCTTTACTTTCCTCTAATTACCACTGAAAACCTCAATTATATACTTTACAACCAACAGCTGAACACTCAACCACCACCACCATTACGAAATAAATTATTGCCTCTCTCTCTCTCTCTCTCTCTCCTCTCTCTCTCTCCTCTCTCTCTCTCTCTCTCTCTCTCTCTCTCTCTCTCTCTCTCTCTCTTAATTACCATTCAGAGCCTCAATTACTGCTTCATTAATAGCTGCACTGTAAACACCACTACCACCACCACCACAATCACCTTCACCACCACAACCACCACCATCAACACGGTAGTCTTTCTTCAAAAACATCCCTGCACACAACTTTACCCTTTCAACACTGCAGATAATTCCCAAACTCCTTAATAACACCAAGAATTAGAATTAAGAAACTTGTAACTGCCTAACTACCCTTTGAATGAGGAAAAAAAAGGCATAATCCCAGTCTAATATACAGTAATGGTGGAACGTAAGGAAAGTGATGCTGTGGCCACGCTGGGGTTAGTGGTCAACGAGGAGGGGCCGGCAAGGCTATCACGGGCCAAACGTCTCCATTACAAACATGAACTGAGCCAGACGTGCAGTGTTGGGTGGCTGGACTCTCTCTCTCTCTCTCTCTCTCTCTCTCTCTCTCTCTCTCTCTCTCTCTCTCTCTCTCTCTCTCTCTCTCAGCCCAGCCTCCCCAACCTTAAGCAAACATCCTGAAGAGCGACATTCATGGCCGTGGTAATGCGAGGGTGAAGAGAAATACACCATGAGGAGGAGGAGGAGGAGGAGGAGGAGGAGGAGGAGGAGGAGTTGGGATTATTAGCTTCGTTTTCATGTCAAGTTTTATTTTAGTTTTGATTTCTTCTGAGTTTCGAGTTGATTTTCACGTTTGTTTTGACGCTTCTTGTTTCTGATTTCGTTGTTATTTTTTTAGCATGTTACTTGTGTTGGTTATTGCGGAGAGAGGGAGAGAGAGAGAGAGAGAGGGAGAGAGTGTGAAGAAAAGTAGGTGAATTTTAATGTTGTCTTTTTATACGAGCATCAAGCAAAGTTTTCATACTGGCTGGTTTTGTTTTCCTTCAAAATATTAATAATGTTGGAAATGGGGGAAAATAAGAATATTAATGAGATTTTCTAGATTTCTAAAGATATTTTTTTGTGGCTTTCTTTACTATGCAGGTTTTATTATATTTCCTGTGGGGTGATATTTATAGATTTAATAAATGTCGTGCAGTGAGAAGCTACATAAAGAAAAAAAACATACATTTTAATACTCCTTTTTTATATTTAGGCTATATTTTCTAATTTTTTGCTTGCTTTGATTTTCTGTGAGGCATAATTATAGTCGTTAGTAACATTAAGAGGTACAGCACACAGCGTGAAGAATGTGGTCTGGGTCATGATGTCTCTCTTCATTTCTGGGTTTGTTTCTATTCAATGCCTCATTTTTTTATTTTTTACTTTTTTTTCTGAGCGGCGGCTAATAATAAGGCAAGAGAGAAAAGTATAAAAGAAAGTGAAAAATACATCTGAAGATTTCCTTTTGAGTCTGTTGTTCTTGTGGATTCTATACATTTTTAAGGCAAAGATAGAGTACTGATATAACACATGACGGTACAGAAGAACACGAGAACATAACATAATAAGCAGACCAAAAAAAAAAAAAAAAACGGCCAGTTGACCCACACAAAGCAGCCTCTAAGTCAAGCTCTCTTACCATCTGTCTTCGTCAGCCAAATATTTATCTAACCTCTGCCTGAATGCGTGTAATATCTTGACATTTAACACGTTCATTCTAAGTTTCTCCCACTCATCCACATCCTAATAAGTGAACCAATTTCGTCTGTCTCCTTTTAAAATCTGAACATCTACTTTATAACAAATACAAGGACTTCTTTCCAGCTTGAACTTTATAACTAGTCCCTCATTTCTGCCTCCCTTCTCGGACGCTTTCACATGTACTTCACGCAGAGGTAGTGAAGGCAACGCGAGATGTCACCTTTAAAACAGTAAAAACTATGATGTATCCCTAAGTATGCATGACCTAATACTACGACAGAAAATTGTTAAATAAATAGACTGAGTGAAAGGAAGAATTAAGTTTTAGTCAGAGTTTACTGGTTTTTATGCGTGTTTGGCCGTCTGTCTGTCTGTCTGTGTGTCTGCCTTTATCTGCCTGTTCGTCTGGGGCTTGGCGACAGTGTAGGAAAATGTGAGCTCGTAAATATTAAGTTTTGTTTTGAATCTATTTGTATATGTATTCTCTCTCTCTCTCTCTCTCTCTCTCTCTCTCTCTCTCTCTCTCTCTCTGGGCCGTTCGTTTGAGTTATGATGTTTCTGCTTTCTTCTTTTCGTGTAATAATAATAATAATAAACGGTTTATTATTTAGGCAGTTGACAAACTGAAAATGTACATAGGGGATGGGGAAAAACTGTGTGTGTGTGTGTGTGTGTGTGTGTGTGTGTGTGTGTGTGTCTGCATGCTTACACTTTCCATCCCATACCATTTCCATGTACAAATAATTCCCTCTTAATGTAATTACTCGTTCCCGCTGTGGTTGGGTAAGCATTAGTGTAATTGACGTGTGCACCAGCCTGGCCACCTTGGTAATAATAATAATAATAATAATAATAACAATAATAACAATGATAATGGTAATTGTAATGATAATAATATTGCTGCATCATGAATAACCTTTCCTCCCTCTCTCTCTCTCTCTCTCTCTCTCTCTCTCTCTCTCTCTCTCTCTCTCTCTCTCTCTCTCTCTCTCTCTCTCTCTCTCTCTCGTGTGTGTGTGCCATCTTAAGATAATTCAACTAGCCTTTCGCACACACACACACACACACACACACACACACACACACACACACACACACACACACACACACACACACACACACACACACACACACACACACACACAAGGAAGGATAAAAAAAAAGGGAATATATAAAGGGAGAGTAAAAGGAGGAAGATTAGAAAGGAAAACAGAAGGAAAATTCGACGAGGGAAGAAAAGCAGGAAGAGGAAGAACCGGACTGATAGAAAAAAAAAAAAACGGGGGGGAGAGGAAGAGGAAAAGAAGGAAGAAGAGGAAGAAGAGAAGAATGATTAATAACGGATGAAAACACGAACATACACAAAGATAAATAATTAAGAAATGAAAGACACACACACACACACACACACACACACACACACACACACACACACACACACACACACACACACACACACACACACACACACACAAGGAAAAAAAAAAAAAAGAGGTAGACTTGTCACGTCTCAGTAAACAAACTGTCCTTGGGAACCGGTGGAGGAAACGGTAAGAGGCAAAGAAGTAATAGAAAAATTCTCGCCCTCTTGGGAAATCCTTGGCTACTAGAGAGAAAAAAATAAATAAATAAAAGAAAAGAAAAAAAAAACTGGAATAAATCAGTGATATGCAACTTCCAGGAAAAAAAAAAAAAATTAATGTAAAAAATATGGTAATGATATAAGGAGCAAAAATTATTCTGGATAAAGTGTGTGTGTGTGTGTGTGTGTGTGTGTGTGTGTGTGTGTGTGTGTGTGTGTGTGTGTGTGTGTGTGTGTGTGATGATGCCATGAACAGAATGAGAAAAAAATATAGAACGGACAAAAATGTACAAGGAATGAAAGAGAGAGAGAGAGAGAGAGAGAGAGAGAGAGAGAGAGAGAGAGAGAGAGAGAGAGAGAGAGAGAGAGAGGGAGCACGTTCAAGCCCCACATGATAAAATCTGATGCAAATTGGCTTAATCCTCAAAATGTCTGAAATAAACTTTAAAGAAATATTCCTCTTTCTTTTATTTTTATTCATTTATTTATTTAGTTAGTTTCTCAGTCGCCAAAGTTTTCCAGCGACTCTGGGAATTGAGGGGAAAGTGAATGCGGGGCTTTTGTGGGTCTTTACTTCACTCGTGGCTTCTCTGTCCCGAGTGAGCCAATGGAGCACCGA
>NC_087160.1:4567500-4572500 GCF_035594125.1 Scylla paramamosain
CCTTCCCTCAGTGGTAAGCTCTGAAGCAGTTCACCTTGCTCTCTTTGCACTTTGTTATGGAGAAAATGTTTTTTTTTTTACCTTGAATTTTGTTTATTTTTCTTTGATGTGAATTGTGAAAAGTGGTAAACTCTGGAATTCTGTATGTGTCTGTTTTTCTTTCTTTTCTCTCTCTCTCTCTCTCTCTCTCTCTCTCTCTCTCTCTCTCTCTCTCTCTCTCTCTCTCTCTCTCTCTCTCTCTCTCTCTCTCTCTCTCTTCTTATGGCGTGAATTGTTAAAGATAAGTATCAAAACATCTACATAGCCATATTAGCCAACATCTTTTTTTATTTTGGTACAGTCTAGAACTTTTTTTTTTTCACTTTTCCTCTTTCCTGTGACTTGAACTGCCTGAGAAGACGGATAAGAAGACACCGAAACTAAACTGCCCAACATTTTTTTGAACTACAAAGAGTGAAAGAGGATATTTTTCTCCATTTTTTTTTTTTTTTTTTGGCCAGCCACCTTGACGCATTCAAAAATAGATATAAGATAAATAAAAAAAATAAAAAAAGAAACTTAATGCACACGTAAAGCAACAACACACAATGCTCAAAAGAAGAAGTACAAGATAAAATCCACATCATTGTCAAGCACTATACTGGAGAACACTTCTAACATAATATCATGCAAACTTGTCATGATTAGCGGCAGTGTCCAACTCTTCCCGGGATGGCAGCAAAAAGTGGTTTTTCTCCTCCCCCTCGCTCTCCCACCCTCCCCCTTTCCCTCCCGCCTCGTAAATCAGTGGTGATATTAATTCAATTCACTCATGGCGAATGTCTTGATCTTGTCTTTCTGATTTGTCTTCGTTTTTCCATCCCACGCTTGTCACTTTTTCACTCCTTGGCTGTATAGGACGCTGGCTGCTTCATGATTGTCTTAGGCCTTGCTAGATTTACAGATTCGTTATATCTATCATTTTTCTTTTCCTTTTTTTTGTGCCATATCCGTGTGTTCATTAGTTTGATATAGTGTTCGTAATGACATCATGAATATCTTTGGTTTCTGGTCATAATCAATTTTTTTTCTTTTTTTTTTCCCATTCGTGTAATTCCTGTCTGAATGCCAAGTGCTGATTTCTGTCTCAATAATAAATAAAGTTTTCCTAATGTCATCCAGCACATCTTTGTCTTCAGTCAGTTTCCAAGTCTATTATTTCCTTTTATCTTTCTTCCCGTAATAACCTTGACATTCGTTTCTTGAATCGTCCTTCACAACATAATTTTTTTCTCCCATAAGCTGTGAGAGTATGCAAACACGTACAAGGCAAGATGGAGGGAAAACATGAGCAGCGCGTCCCTTCCTTGAGGAAACAGATAAATTGCTTTCCATGTTTTTATTCTCCTTACAAAGAACGTCCATCTTTTGTGTTGCCGTCCTTTGATCTCACATTCACCGACTGGCTGCACGTTGCTTTGTCTCAGTGTTACGTGTTCCTTTCATCTTTTTTAATTCTTACTCAGTTCTACAATTCACGTCATGGTATACACGATATATCATTGATTTTTTAAGATTTAACGTGTGTATATCGCCTATCATTTAACCAACGACGTACACTTCCATACACAAATTAAACTAAAAGTATTCTTCCTCTCATCTTTCCAATGTCCAGTTTAATTAAAAGTTCCCTTCACAGTGTTTACGTCATAACATTTTCTCTTCTTCCTTTTCTATTTTTAAGGTTCGGCGTGTGCATCTCGCCTCCTATTCTGTTAATGACACTCCCATACGAAAGGGAAATTAAAAAATTAAGTAAATAATAATATAGAGTTTGGTGTGTGGGTCTCGCCTCTTCCGCCCATGTTCTGAGACGCTCTGCTCACTCACCACGGCGATTTCCCAAGGCCGCAGAGATGACTCAAGAGTGTCTCTCCCTTTAATTATATAGAAATCTCGTTAAACCTGTTACTAGAACCATAAAACACCATAAAACACCATTAAAAACAAGTGTCACTTCAACAAGAAACTTTTGCATGTAAGTTCGGTGCAGAAGTGTTTCAGAATGTGGTCCTTACTCTTTGACTGACACTCACTTCCATATGAAATCGAATCCAGAGCTAAAATAAATGATGAATGATAAATGATAACCAAACTAGCGCGCTTTCTCATCCCGCCGCGCCACTTCAGGCTTCAGGATCAAGTGGAGAGTGTCGAGTTTTAATTGGCTATATGATTTCCCTCTCAGCCAATAATGGATCGTTTCCCAAAGTGACGTCATGAGGCAGCGACAGACCGCCTGTGTTCCCTCGATGGCCGTGTGTCCGGTGCTGCTCATGACACACTCAGTATTCCCTCACGCTGCAGATCGAGAAAGGTTAGGGCGCGTGGGATAGAAGGGAAGGTGTTAGACAGGGTAAATCAAGGTTTTGCGACAGGAGACAGAGACTTGTAATTAATTAATGGTTCTAAATACAAAACGGATCAAGCAATTAGTGAGGTGCCACAAGGATCAGTTTTAGGGCCACTGTTGTTTTTGATATATACTGACTCGGGTAATGGGATTAGTATTGATGTTAGTAAATTTGGGGATGTCACGAAGACAGATAGATTAATTGCGTCAGATTCGGATGCCATCGCCTTGCAGGAAGACTTAGATAGGATGAATAAATGGACAGACAGATGGCAAATGTAGTTTAATATTAACAAATACAAAGTACTTAGCATAGGCAGAAGAACCTAAACAGTATATCTTATGCTCATTGTCATTATCATCATTCCACAATGTTAGATGATATTTTCACCACTCCAACAAGTTACAGACCCGTTTATTCATTTACATATATGACCATTATTTTTCTACGATCTCTAATAACAAAACAAACATACAGACTTCAATTTCACTTCCCCTCCACCTCCCACACCCTTGACCCGAGGGCGAGGGTGGCTACAGCAGACCAAAGTGTCCCGGCCCTCCATCAAGCATCATTTGTGTTAAGAATGAATACCGTCATTTCCTCCCACTTTCCTCCCATTCAACACCACCAACTAAGCCTCGGAAGGGCAGCCACGCGAGGCTTAACCGTGAAAAGTGGCAGGAGGAGGAGGAGGAGGAGTTTCTGAAAATGGTACATGTAGAATGAGAATTGGAAGAGGAAAGGAAGGAGAGAAAGAAAGTGAAGAGGGAGAAATAGAGCAGTTGAAGGAAGGAGGAGGAGGAGGAGAGAGAGAAAAATAAAAGAAAGAAGGAAAGTAGGAGAGGAAAGATTAACAAAAGGAAGATTTAGAGGAGAAAAATAAACGAGGGTTATATGAAAGAATACGAAATGATGGAGAAGATGGAGGAAGAGGTGAAAAATGGGAGATATAGAGAGGGAAAAGAAAGAAAGGAAAAGGAAGAGGAAATCGGGTGGGGAAAAATGGAAGAGAAGAAAAGAAGAAACAGTTAAAGTAGGAAAAGGAGAAGAAAGAAAAGAAACGAAAGGATATAAGAATAGTGAATAGATAGAGAACGATTAGTAGAAGAAAAATTTAGGGAAGAAGGAAGATAAGGACATGTGAAAGAAAAAGAATATGAAATGGAAGAGGAGGAGGAGGAGAAGGCGGTGAAGGTGGTGGTGATGGTGGTGATGGTGGTTGAGTTAGTAAAGGTCATAGTGGTGGAAAAATTAGACGAAAAAATATCAGAGAATAAAAGAAAAAAAAAGTAAATAATGGATGCTGAATGAACTGAAAGGAAAGAAGCGTGTGAATGAAAGGAGGAGAAAAGTGCAGTTACCAAAAGAAAACATCAAAAGCAGAAAAGAACCAAGATATACGTTGCCTTTACGTGTGTTGAAGTGGCGCCTGCAGTGTGCTCGTGACGCCTCGGTGAAGAACAGACAGGGAACACTGAGACCAAAAGACCCCTGGCGAACACACAAACCTACAGAAACTATTAAAATGAATCGACAGAGAACACAGAAACATTTACGAACACGGAATTAAGTTAACGTTATAATGAAAACAAGTCAGTAGAGAGAAAAGAGAGATATAGAGAATGATTTTTAGGGCTTTCTTCAGTCAGTCAGCCCTGCCTTGCCTTGCGTGGCTGGTATGTCACCCGTTAAATTAGGGAGCTTTTATAAGTTTAGACAGATTTATGTTTGGGGGTTGATAGATGGAAATACGTAGGGATTATTCACACAGGGACTGCCACGTGTAGGCCCGATGGTTTCTTGTAGTTTCCCTTTCGATTTTTTATTTTTTTTTTTATGTTCTTATTTCCTGATGTAGCACAGAAATGATGTGTAGTTCCCGTAGAGTGAATATAACCTCTCCTTTAGTAATTTACCTTTTTTGGTGGGGCACCGCTATACATACTGAACGGCCTTTAATTCTCTCTCTCTCTCTCTCTCTCTCTCTCTCTCTCTCTCTCTCTCTCTCTCTCTCTCTCTCTCTACAAGACTCTTTAACATTTGAATATATATATGCTAAAAAAAAATTCTCCGCAAACTCATGCCGTGTGGAAATCTTGGGATCTTGAATAAAACTCCTGGATCAGCACAGTAAACCGGATCAGCAGCACAGTCTAGTCAGTCTTTCCTCAATTCAAATCTCGCACTTCCCCTAAATTTCAATATATCGACAATTCCTTTTAGGCATCCCAGACACATACAGACAGACAGAGAGAGAGAGAGAGAGAGAGAGAGAGAGAGAGAGAGAGAGAGAGAGAGAGAGAGAGAGAGAGAGAGAATGAACTTAAAACAATTATCCATTAGAGGCGGTTATTGTTTTCAAGTCTCTCTCTCTCTCTCTCTCTCTCTCTCTCTCTCTCTCTCTCTCTCTCTCTCTCTCTCTCTCTCTCTCTCTCTCTCAGAACATTATACAAGCACACCATCCAGTTTAACATTAAGAGACCATTCACATTTTATATAACGGTACCCAAAATAATACTCAAATAATAAAGCAGAGGACAGAAACTCTCTCTCTCTCTCTCTCTCTCTCTCTCTCTCTCTCTCTCTCTCTCTCTCTCTCTCTCT
>NC_087160.1:4585000-4590000 GCF_035594125.1 Scylla paramamosain
GGAGGGAGAGAAGGGGGAGGGTAGGAGGGGTGAGAGAGAGAGAGAGAGAGAAAGAGATAATAGATACGCACACACACACACACACACAGTAGTAGTAGTAGTAGTAGTAGTAGTAGTAGTAGTAGTAGTAGTTAAAAATGACCATGTTCTTAGAGAGAGAGAGAGAGAGAGAGAGAGAGAGAGAGAGAGAGAGAGAGAGAGAGAGAGTAATGACGATGGAGAAACAAGTAGAATCGTGTTTTTTGAGTGAGGACAGACGAAAGGAGAGAGAAAGAGGAATGTGAAGAGAATAAGAAGAGAAACCAAGGAAAATGAAGAGATGGAGGAGAGAGAAAGATAATAAGAATGAAAGAACTGGAGAGAAATACGGAGAGGATGATGAAAGATGGAAACGAAATGAAGAGAAAGAAGGAAAAAACACTTCTATATAGGAAACAAATGCAGAAAGGGTTATGAGACAGAAAGAAAAAAATGAGAAATTAAAAAAGGGGAAACAAAACGAAACGAAAGGAGAAAAGATAAGAAAAAACAAATGAAATGTATAGGAAAAAAGAGATTATGTATAGAATAAAGGAAAAATAAACAGGAAAAGAAAGAGGAAAACGAAGGGAAAATGACAATAAGGAGGGGAAAAAAAAAGCTATGGAGAAGATGAAGAAAAAAACGAAAAGGAAGGAAAGAGGGAAGAAATGGAATAACGAGAAATAGATAGAATTAAGAAAGATTTGCATATAAAGAAAAAAATAAATAGCAAAGGAAGAAAACCGAATGGGGAAATGGAAAAAAAAAATATGATGATGAAACGGCTACGGAGAAAATGAAGAAAGAATGAAAAGGAGAGAAAGAAAAAGAAAATAAAGAAAAGACAGAAGGAATAGAAGAAAAAAAAACAGATGGAATAAAGGAGAAATAGATGGAACAGAAGAAGAAATATATGAATTAGGAAAAACAGATAGAATAAAGAAGAGATAGAGAGAAAATAAGAGAGAAATAAATGAAACAAGAGAAAGAAACATAAAAGAAAAAAATAAATGGAATAAAGGAGAGATAGACAGAATAAAGGAGAAATAGATGGTACAGAAGGAGAATTAGGAGGACACAGGAATGCTTGAGGAGAGGGCCAGGTAACCAGCGTGAATAGACATCATCAGACTGAGAGGCGGGACAGTGAGAGCGAGAGTGAGGGAGAGAGAGTGAGGGAGAGAGGGAGAGAGGGAGAGAGGGAGAGGGAGAATGGAAGGGTGAAGGATTCGTGCTTGAGAGAGAGAGAGAGAGAGAGAGAGAGAGAGAGAGAGAGAGAGAGAGAGAGAGAGAGAGAGAGAATATGAGCGGTCAGACAGGCAGGAAGGAAGGGAGGCACGGAGACGCACAGACAGACACACAAACGCAAACACACAGCCGTAGAGAGAGAGAGAGAGAGAGAGAGAGAGAGAGAGAGAGAGAGAGAGAGAGAGAGAGAGAGAGAGAGAGATTAGAGTAAGAGGCTAGATAAATTACTAAGGGCGATAAGAACTGAAGGTTGAATGGGAAAACTTACTATAGAATGAAATCATATAGATAGAGAAGGGCGAGAGTGTGGGAGAGGCGATGGGAACTGTCACGCTGAGCTGGAGGAGGAGGAGGAGGATTGAAGAGGAGGAGGAGGAGGAGGAGGTGATGGAGGGGGAGATGGTGATGAGGTGTGGCTAAGAGTGGATCTGATGGAGGCATTTTTTAGCTATATAAGGAATATATCAATTGTGATGCAAACAAGATTTTTAGGCTCAGTAATCAAAGTATATGTAGCAAAGGTGATGACTGTGATATGTATTTGTGATATGTGATTTGTATAGTTGACAGCAGCACGAACAAGAATGATAAGCTGCGTAAGGGATATATAACGAAGGGAGATGTGAACAAAAGTCTTAGTGTTAGTAATCAATATAGGAAAAGAAGTAACAGGCTCAAGATTGATATTAAATTTTACGAGGGATATAACAAGGGTGATGCAGACTAGAAGTAACTGGTTCATGCCCGATAAAGTTCATGAGGAATGTATTAAGGCTGGTATGAACAAGATCACCAAGGTTAGTAATCAGAAGAGAACTTAAATTAACGAGTTCAAGATTGATACAGTTTATGAAAAGAATATAATAAATAATGTAACCAAGATCCTTAGGGTTAGTAATCAGGGGACTAGGGATAACGAATTTAAGGATAATAGAGTTACCAGGGATATAACAAGACAGGGGCAATTAAACAGAATCTCTTGGGTTAGTAATAAGGAGAGAACAAGAAGTAACGGGCTCAAGCTTGATACTGATAAAGTTTATAGATGTAACAAGAATAATGTGGACAAGATTCTCAGGGTTAGTAATCAAGACAGGACTACAAGTAACGTGTCCAAGCTTGATGAAGTTAGATTTTAGAGAGAAAAGAAGAAACTGGCTATCAAAAAGAGGGGCAGATGACTAGAACAGAGTCAGTAACAACAACAGCAGTGCAGAATCAGTACGGAGCCTTTAAAATTTACAGAAAAAAAACATAACAGATAACAAGTGGATACAGATAAGCAAGTTCAATACAGGGACAAGAATGAATATGGCTGCAGGCTTCTTCCAGCTTCCCCTACGTTCTTGTGGAAGGAGAATGAGATGCGAGGTGTCCCTGAGTGGAGTGTGCATGTGGAGGGACTGGAGAGAGGGAGAGGGAGAGGGAGATGAGGGCGAGAATGAGGAGGAAGGCATCGTGAAGGTAAAGGAAAAGACATTAAACTTGAGTGTTTCCTTTAGGGGGGCATGAGTTTGCTTTGCACTGAAGGAGGTGAAGGAGGAGGAGGAGGAGGAGGAGGAGGAGGAGGAGGAGGAGGAGGAGGAGGAGGAGGAGGAGGAGGAGGAGGAGAGCATTCCAACACCAAACCAGAACCATATTCTCATCTTTTGCTGGTATCTCTCTCTCTCTCTCTCTCTCTCTCTCTCTCTCTCTCTCTCTCTCTCTCTCTCTCTCTCTCTCTCTCTCTCTCTCTCTGACCCCAAGCAACACAAGGGTAGCCCAAAAGCACCAATCACCAGCCATCAATGGTAATCTGGCTGCTGATTGGACAAAGGGTAACCAGGCAGGCAAGGTCAGCCAATCACGTGGCGGCAAATCAGTGCGAGAGATAACACCCTCCGCTGATTGGCAGGGAAAAAAAAAAAAGAGAAAGTGAAAAAAATACATATAGGACTAAAAAAAAAATAAGAAAAATAAAATACTGACGGTAAAACTTCCTGGAATTCGTGACTTCAAATCAACGACGTGAGATTGAAGTGGAAAAAAAAAGAAAGGAAAGAAAGAAGAAAGGAAGGAAAGAAAGGAGGGAAGGAAGGAAGGAAGGAAGGAAGGAAGGAAGAATGAAAGAAAAGAAAAGAAAAAAAGAGAAAGAAAGAAAGAAAGAAAGAAAGAAAGAAAGAAAGAAAGGAAGAAAGGCAGAAGGGCAAATAGACAGTTAGGAAGGATGGGAGAAAGTAAGAAAAAAGAGAAAGAACGAGAGGAAAAAGAAAAAAAGAAAAAGATGGATGCATGATCGCAAATAGCATGGATGAAAATTTATTACCAGGGAATACAAGAAATTATTTATTTTTGTTTACGAGGAAAATAATAAAAAAAAAGTAAATAGAAGTAAATATTTAATCAAAGCGTGATGTGAAATAGAAGAAAAGTGACAGTCGGAAAGTGCTAAGAATTATTATATTATTGATTTTTTGGCCTCGAACGTAAAAAAGAAATAGATATTAATGTAACGTTTCAAACATTTATGTGGTTTGAATAAAAAAAAATAAAATAATTAAATAAATAAAAAAATAATCACCAAAAAAATAATAATAATAATAACGAGACAGCAAAAATTTCTGAACTTACCTATTATAAAAGCAACGAATATGATAGAAAAAAAAAGTATTAATCAACCTTTTTACAAATTAAACAAGAAAAAACGGTGCATACACGTGATGGCTAAAATAAAATAACAATAATAATTCAGAGACAATAAAAAAAATAGCTCAGTATATTATTCTTTAAGCCACGAATATAACAAAAAAAAAAAGTAAATACCAATATAACCTTTTGAAATATAGCTTGGAAAAAACATAAAGAAGGCAGAGATAAAAATTACAATGAGAAACAATAATTATAATCAGGGGCAGCAAAAATGTATCGAGGTTATTACTTATGCAACGAATGTAATAAAAACTCTATATTAAGATAATTTTTTGATAATCTAGCGGAAAAAAATGTAAATATGTATGTCAGTAGAAAAAATAAATAAATTGTAAGGGCAAGAAATATGACAAAAAAAAAATACAAGCTAAAAATAATATATATAGCAAATGAATGAATAAAATAATAAAATAAATAAATAAAAGGCCAACAATAATATGCATAAAGAAAAGGGTAAGCGAACGATAAATGTAACAAAAATGGAGGATGTGTACATGATAGTAAAAAATACACATAGATTAAAAAAAAAAAATAAGGGATAATGAAAAAAAAAAGAAATAATAACTAAGATAAGTGGGAGAGGAATGCAAGATTAAGAAGATATACATATAACCAAGAATCAATGAGAGTAAGAGGATACATGAATAAGTAAAGAAAAAAATAAATAAAAAAATAAGAGTACAAAAAACAGACTACAAAAAGCAAAGTAAATATATAAATAAGTACAATAAGAAAGAAGACTAAAATAAAAAAAATAATAATAATGACATAATATAATGAAAAGCGCATGTACGTAAACTTCACACACACACACACACACACACACACACACACACACACACACACACACACACACACACACACACACACACACACACACAAAATAAATAAATAAATAAATAAATAAATTTAAAAAAACGTGTATTTGAGAGCGAGAATGAAAGGTACGAAAGTGAAGATCAAGGTCTGAAAAAAAAAGACAAATCAACACAAAAAAAAAAAGACGTGTTAGGCGCGAGGTGAATGTGATAAAAAAAGTAGAC
>NC_087160.1:4600000-4602500 GCF_035594125.1 Scylla paramamosain
AATCTAATTACTCTTAAGCTCAGGGATCTTCTTTACTCCTCCTCCTCTTCCTCCTCCTCCTCCTCCTCGTAACCTTGACCTCTGTTTAAGATGCCACACTTTTTTTTTTCGCATCTTTCAAGCATTTCATCTTTATTTTTATTATTCAGTACCTCTTGTTCATTCATGAGAGAGAGAGAGAGAGAGAGAGAGAGAGAGAGAGAGAGAGAGAGAGAGAGAGAGAGAGAGAGAGAGAGAGAGAGAGATGAATGGCTCCCTTCATTCAGCCAGCACAAACGCACAGTACCTAAGGGAGGGTTGTAAAAATGATGGAGTCTGACGCACCGCTGGATGGCAGGAGGACCGCTGGATGGCAGTGCTGAGGAAGGGACGGAGGAAGGTGAGGGGCGGGAAAGCGAGGTACCTATTTTGTTTACTGTATAATTGGAGTACATGGGCTTGGAATATGCACACACACACACACACACACACACACACACACACACACACACATTCTCTCTCTCTCTCTCTCTCTCTCTCTCTCTCTCTCTCTCTCTCTCTCTCTCTCTCTCTCTCTCTCTCTCTCTCTCATTCAGTGCAGTGAAGGCGAATAAAGAAGAGGAAGTTTATTAAAGTACAATACAAGTTCAAGGGGAATAAAACATAAGAAAACATAACTTAACCTAACTTTACCTAACTTAACCTAACCTAACTTAACCTAACTTAATTTAACCTAACCTAACCTAACCTAATTTAACTTAACCTAACCTAACCTAACCTAAACTAACCTAACCTAACTTAACCTAATTTAACCTAACCTAACTTAACCTAACATAACTTAACCTAACTTTACCTAACTTAACCTAACCTAACTTAACCTAACCTAACCTAACCTAATTTAACTTAACCTAACCTAACCTAACATAAACTGACCTAACCTAACCTAACCTAATTTAACCTAACCTAACTTAACCTAACCTAACTTAACCGAACCTAACCTAACCTAACCTAAACTAACCTAACTTCAAATAACCTAACATATCACTTTGTGCCGTTGTGCTAAAATATGAAAAATTTCTCTCTCTCTCTCTCTCTCTGTCTCTCTCTCTCTCTCTCTCTCTCTCTCTCTCTCTCTCTCTCTCTCTCTCTCTCTCTCTCTCTCTCTCTCATGTCGTACGCCCATCTATCGCTGGCTTTGAACCTGAACATACATATCAACAGTTGTGAACTTCATAGAGATTCATATAACTCATCTTTAAATAGCGTAAAATTGAATAGCAAGGATTAAAGGATATGAAAACAAGTAAACAGTATGGCACTAATGCAATAAATCGGCCCATAGGATCTCTCTCTCTCTCTCTCTCTCTCTCTCTCTCTCTCTCTCTCTCTCTCTCTCTCTCTCTCTCTCTCTCTCTCTCTCTCTCTCTCTCTCTCTCTCTCTCTCTCTCGGCACCTCCGTTACAGCGTGTTTATTACATCGTTCTGCAAATCTCCTTTCTCGTAAATTCACTCTTGCGACCGTAACTTGGGATCTTAAGGTCACTACTACTACTACTACTACTACTACTACTACTACTACTACTACTACTACTACCACTACTGCCACCACCAACACCTACCACCTAACACGACTACTACTACTACTACTACTATTACAAATAACAGCGTCTACCTAAATTTTAATGCTTATTTTACTACGCACATTCCTGCTGTTTCATCAGAATTACTTGATTTCAATTCGATTTTTTTTTTTTATTATTGATCTATTTTTTTTATTTATTTATTTGTTTTATATTTATTTTTTTTATTATTTTGTTTTATTCCTTTACATATCTACTTCTTTTATTTAATCATTCATTTATTTATCCTGTGAGGAGGAGGAGGAAAGAGACACGAAGACCACGAGAGAGAGAGAGAGAGAGAGAGAGAGAGAGAGAGAGAGAGAGAGAGAGAGAGAGAGAGAGAGAGAGAAGGAAAATAGCAAAGTCCTACCTACCAAAATCACCTCGTTCAGAAGACACTCTTCAGGCAATGAGAGGAAAATATCTGCTGGAGAGGACGACTGCTCATTAATATTCCACAGCGGAGTCCTTGCCATGGCCATCTTACTCCTCCTCACCCTCCTCTTCATCCTCCTCCTCCTCATCATCATCATCATCATCACACACTCATCTTCCCTCCGGCCGAAAACAAAAAAAAAAAAATGATAAACTGATGCTTGTAACTGATTGAAGATTTTATGTGGGAGGCAGAAAGTGGTGGTGGTGGTGGTGGTGGTGGTGGTGGTGGTGGTGGTGGTGGTGGAAGGGGGAAAAGGTGTGGGAGAGGAGGAGGAGGAGGAGGAGGAGGAGGGGAAATACTCAAAACAGTCATGACGGTAATTTTTTTCCGGCAAATTAATCCTATGTGAAGATTTCCCTCCCCCCAATTGGCTACTCTCTCTCTCTCTCTCTCTCTCTCTCTCTCTCTCTCTCTCTCTCTCTCTCTCTCTCTCTCTCTCTCTGTAAGCCTCATCTACTAC
>NC_087160.1:4610000-4617500 GCF_035594125.1 Scylla paramamosain
GAAGAAGAAGAAGAAGAAGAAGAAGAAGAAGAAGAAGAAGAAGAAGAAACAAGATAAAGAAGAAAAGTAGTAGTAGTAGTAGTAGTAGTAGTAGTAGTAGTAGTAGTAGTAGTAGTAGTAGTAGTAGTAGTAGTAGTAAACGTAGCTACTGGTGCTAGTGGTGCTGTTATTGTTTTTCTTGTCGACGATGATGATGATGATGATGATGATGATGATGATGATGATGATGATGATGGTGAGGCAGTGGTAGCCCCAATAGCAATATGAATATTTTTAATACTTGCGAAAAAAAAAAACTATCTTCCTATGTCTATATAAATAAACACACCTAATACAAAAAAAAAGACAGACAGACAGACAGACAGACGCAGAGAATTGTTTACAGATTCATGTACGCGCTCTCTCTCTCTCTCTCTCTCTCTCTCTCTCTCTCTCTCTCTCTCTCTCTCTCTCTCTCTCTCTCTCTCTCTCTCTCTCTCTCTCTCTCTCAATATTGAAAAACCGTAAAAAAGAAACATCACAGGGAGTGAAAGATGGAAAGGTACTGCTGATAACAAGGAAAGGAGGGAGGGAGAGAGGGAGGGAGGGAGGAAGGGAGAGAGGGAGAGAGAAGAGAAGGGGAGAGAATGCAGTGGTTGATAAATAGGGAGCGAAGAGGAAGTGACAGGCGAGGGGAAAAAAGTGAGGAAAGGGATGAAGAGAGAGAGAGAGAGAGAGAGAGAGAGAGAGAGAGAGAGAGAGAGAGAGAGAGAGAGAGAGAGAGAGAGAGAGAGAGAGAGAGAGAGAGAGAGAGAGAGAGTTAAGTTTCTCCAGCTATCCACAAGCATATCATAAAAAGACAAGGTAAGGAAAGTGTACGAGGAGAAAAAAAAATAGAGAAAAGAAAAATAGCCTGTAGATTTCTCTCCTGCATTTTTGTTTACTTTATTTATTTACAGGTGCTTTTTTTTTTTCCTCGTTTCATTCCGATATCGTCTCTTCATTGCACCCTCTAATACATTCTTTCTTTCTTTCTTTTTCTTCCTTTCTTTCTTTCTTGATCGAGAGCTTTCCGTGACGATGTTGTTATTCCCTTGCTTTCTCCTAGTGTCTCTTTACTACTGCGTTCGTTCCTTCCTTCTTCACCTACAGATATTTTTTTTTTATCATCTGCGATTATTGTAATACCCCAATATCTCTCATCACTTTATTCTTTCTTTTCTTAAACAAGAGCTGTCTTTATTATGTATTTTTTTTATTTCTATATTATCTTTACATACTTGAAAACCACTGTATCTTCCATTATATGTTAAATTATTACTATAACCGTAAAAACACCCTTAAAAATACAATAACTTCCACTACAGCCTGCTAAATTATAGCTACAAGTAAATCTTTAATAATCACAATAGCTTCGACTATAATCTGCTAAAATATTACTAAAATCCTAAATACACCTTAGAAAACCACATAAACTCGCAATGCAGACAAGATAAACCATCATTAAGACTTGAAAATCACAGCAATTACCACCACAACCTGCTAAACTGTCAGTGGAATCACAAAAGCACCCTCCAAAACCCCAGTAACATGCACTACATCCAGCCCATTAAACCGTCACTACAACCATAAAAAAAAAAAACACCCTTTGCAAACTATTTCACCACCACAAGACACTTCAAAATCCTAATTTGCACAAAGGCCTGTTAAACTCTATCCCCAATCGTAATATCACCCTTAAACACCCCCTCCCAACAACAACAACAACAACAACAACAACAACATCCACTACAACCTACTCAACTATCACTGGAGCCCTAAAAACACACACACACATAAAAAAAACCCGCCAGTAACTTCTAGCCAATAAAACTTGTCACATTTTAGGTGCAGGAAATTACCCAGGAGTGTTTGAGAGTACGAGCTTTAAACCTTAATACACACAGCCCTGCTCCACCCTTCCCTCTCCTCCCCTCCCCCTGCACACTTAACACACATACTCTCACGTCCCAGGCCTGCTTTACTGTGCCATCACCTTTTTTTACACTTCTTTCTACTTTTAATCTACCAAAAAAAAATAAAAAATATCTGTCAGGCAGCATAAGTGATGGGACGACAGGTGGGAGGGAATGGGGGAGGGAAATGGAGAGAGGAGAAAGGGGAAGGGGAGGAAGGGATGGGTGGTGATAACTACATCTGGTGTCTATTGAGGGAAGGGCTATTTTTAGAGGGTTTTGGTGATGAGAGAGAGAGAGAGAGAGAGAGAGAGAGAGAGAGAGAGAGAGAGAGAGAGAGAGAGAGAAAAACAGACAGACAGACAAACGGAAAAAAAAATGCAAAGACGTACAGCAGTGTGTGTGTGTGTGTGTGTGTGTGTGTGTGTGTGTGTGTGTGTGTGTGTGTGTGTGTGTGTGTGTGTGTGTGTGTGTGTGTGTCTCCACGCGCCAGTGTACCTACGTATGTGTTGCAATAATATGTACATTTCCTTCATAATTATATAAACGTAAGATCTTCACTTCCTTACCTTAGAAAAAAAAAATACACTCAACCTTCCATTTAAATTCCTGCACACTACTCTATTTAAATTTCCCACTGCGTCTTACTTGGCAGGCAAAGTTGAGGACTACAGATTTGTGTGGGTGAAGAAACTACCTTGACGTGGGTGCGAGAACTTACTCAACTAATGTGTTTTCTCTTCACAGGTGAGACTCAGATCCAGGGAGGAAGGAAGGCAGGACACGTGCTGCTTACCTGATACGTGCAGGTGAGAGAGAGAGAGAGAGAGAGAGAGAGAGAGAGAGAGAGAGAGAGAGAGAGAGAGAGAGAGAGAGAGAGAGAGAGAGAGAGAGAGAGAGATAGTATTGAAAGAGAGGGATTAAAGATAATTGGAACGTAGACTGGACAATGTGATAGCACCTGCGCACGCACGCACGCACACACGCACACACACACACACACACACACACACACACACACACACACACACACACACACACACACACACACACACACACACACATTCCTACAATATACAGTGTAACGTACAAAAAAATCCCGATGTACAACTTATCAATTTTCTCTCTCTCTCTCTCTCTCTCTCTCTCTCTCTCTCTCTCTCTCTCTCTCTCTCTCTCTCTCTCTCTCTCTCTCTCTCTCTCTCTCTCTCTCACTCTCTCCATACCCCGCAGCAGTTTGCCTCTGTATTGCATGATGGAACCTGAGCGAAAAGGGGGAAAAAAGAAAAAAAGAAGGAAAAATAAGGAAAAAAAGTAGAGAGAACTGGCCATGGAAAAAGAAAAGTTCGAAAAAGAGCAAACAGTTCCTGTCAGATTGCGCACAACAAGGAAAGTGGAAAGTTTTTTTTTCTTTCTATGGAAGTTGTTCGTTGTTGTTGCTGACGCTTTTGTTGTTGGCATCGGCATTGGTGGTGATGGTGGTGGTGGTGGTGGTGGTGGTAGTAGTAATAATAGTAGTAGCAGTAGTAGTAGAAGTAGTAGTAACATCAATAATATGAGATAATATCAAAAAAAAGCTAAGTAACATGAAAACACCAACAAAATCCATAAAAAAACATCAACGAAAAGAAAAAGAAAACAACACATTCACGTAATTCCCTCTAACCACTAGTCTTACCCCGCCCCGGCCCGCCAAAGTCCCCGCCTTGCAAAGTACTCACGATCCCTCCAACCAAAACACCTCGAGAACCATCCACACCCCTAAGGCACTCCTCCGCCCAGCACTGCACGCGTCTGAGCACCCGGCCGTGGTGACGAGATGATCCCTCTAAGACAAGAAGGCGTTGAGGAAATCATTATCAAAAGTGGAGTTAAAGACTAACATACAACACCCACACTGGATATCTTTAGTGTCATAAGGGATATAATAAGGGTGTCATAGACTTGATCCTTAGGGTTTGTTATCTGGAATGTGGTAGATGTAAATGGTTCGAGCTTGATACACGTTAAATACACATTAGATTTAAAAAAGAGATAAGAAAATGGTTTACAAACAGGGTGGTGCATGACTAGAATAGACTCAGTGATCAGGTTGTTAATGGCGAGCCAACAGAGAACTTTAAAAGATGATTAGATAAATATGCGGATAATGATGATAGGATGGTACAAGCGTGTATGTCTTGTACAGGGACTGCCATGTATAGGTTTAATGGCTTCTTGCAGCTTCCTCTACGTTCTCATGGTCTTCTTTCTTATGTTCTTATATTTGTTTCACCGATCGTAACCCTTTCATAAGCTATCCAGGTTTCGTAAGATTGTCAGATGAGAACACTCGAGATGAACACAAAATACAGAGGAAGTGAGTGTAGATTCCTGGAGTTACGATCATGACTTTCCTTACCAGTTAGACTTTTAATGGTAGTGTTATGCGTGTTACATCATGTGAAGTGACACTAGACGATTTTCCTGAGCAGAATTACAAGCACTGAAAAAGTTGCACAATTCGACTCGGAGGAAATTGGAGTATGAAGAGATATAAAGAAGAGAATGAGGAAGAGTAACCGAGGAAGAAAAGGGCAGAAGGTAAACTATTTCACACTTACAAAAAAAAAAAAAAATAGTAATGCTAATATCTTCCCGGAGTTATAATAAATATTCAAGTATTTTTCAATATCTCCAAAGTGTCACATTTCCAGAGCCGTGAAAAAATGAACATCACGGAAACTTGAGGTATTACATGCAAATTAGGCGCACAAATGACGGAGTAATAAAGATGGAAGGAGTTCTAAAACCCTTCGCGGAGCATTGCCTTCCTTTACGAGCGTGCTGGAGCGCCTCTCAGGAAGCCTTCATTCCCCAGAAGCCTTAAGCCTCTGGTCATCTAAAAATCCCCCACGATGCTTCATACTGCTGGTGTATTAAGAAGCTTCCATGTAATTTAAACGCTTTGGTCTTTCTTTAGTATTTTTTTTTTTTTTCTCAGGGATTATTAGTTAATTGGTTGTTGTTGTTGTTGTTGTTTTTTCTTATTGATGATGCTGACTGAAACTTGATGAAATATAAGTGCCTACCAACGGATGTTTTTCTTACTGATTAAACTCTGTCTGTGTGTTTTACTTGCTAATGATGAAGAATCGTTACTAAACTGTCCATACGCGTGTTTTTTTTAATAACTGATGATGAAGAAAAGTTATTAAACTGTCTTCATGGGTGTTATTTGTATTTTTCTAACTGATAGATGATGCAGTAACTTAAATGAACTGTTCTCGTGTGTATTCTTCTCATTGATGATACAGAAAACTTATTAAATTGTCCTTAAGTGTGTTTTTCTTTTTGGTGATGATGCAAAAACTTGATTAAACTGTTTTCATGTGTTTTTCTGAATGATGATGCAGAAAATTTGTCACTCTCTTCTCAGGTGTGTTTTGCTGATTGATGACAGTTTACTAAACTGTCCTTATGTGTGTCTTCCTTACTGATGATGCAGTTTAACAATTTAACAGTTTATTACAGAAAAAAGAATGAATAAAAAAAAGTCGGGAGCAGGAGAATACAAAAAAAAAAGGATTGGGGTAAATACAACACAGATATATAACGTGTCAGAAAGAGGAAAAAAAAAAGAAAAGAAAACCTAATTAAACTGTTTTCATGTGTATTTTATTTACTGATAATGCAAATGCCTCGTCGAATTATCCCTAAAAAAACACAGAAACAACCTCGAAACACACATCTCCCCCCCGAAAAAAAAATAAAAATAACACACACACACACACACACACACACACACACACACACACACACACGAACAAAAAAAAAAAGAAGAGTAGTAACAACATCAATAAGAAAGTAAAGGAAAGCCGCAGGAAGCCACACAGCAATTCCGACAGTAGCAGTTGAGATAAGACGCCGACACGCTTAAAGAACACGAACCTTCCCCGCCAAGTTTCACTATAAGGAATCGGGAAGTCGGATGAAGGAGGTGCGTGACTTTCTACTTTGATGCACTTTTGCTCCACGAACAAAACCATTCCAAACTTTCCCTCCGCTCAAGACTTCCACTCAAGATCCGAACAATTTCACGGAGATGTTTTCACTTCCACCAACGCAACAGTTTTGCCCCGAGTTTGTCTCACACTACGCAGGGATTTGCCTGGGATTGTGAGGTTATGCGTGTAAGATAAACACACGGACATACACACACACGAGAGAGAGAGAGAGAGAGAGAGAGAGAGAGAGAGAGAGAGAGAGAGAGAGAGAGAGAGAGAGAGAGAGAGAGAGAGAGAGAGAGAGAGAGAATAGATATATAGACAAAACAGATAGCCAAATAGATATAGATAAAGTGACTGAGTGATAGATACATGCATATACATTATACACATACATACATAGACTGACAGATGAATAGAGAAATAAACAGACAGACAGACAGACAGAAGGTACCTCTCTTCAGCAGAATATTCAATTTTATACACGACAGATGAGTCAGCTAAATTCCTTCCTTCCTTGTGTAATCCCAGCGTCACAAGGAATAAGGACAGCCACTACTGACATTCCAGACTCAAGAGTACAAGGAACAGAGGCAGAATGGAAAGCTAATGGTCTTATCACTTTATATGGACTCTGACACGAATGCTGTTCATGCTCTCACTCAGTACTGATGGGATTCTTTGTTCATCACTCCACATCTGTACAACAAAATAAGAAAAAAAAAAATAGTGTGTATAGGAGGTAAATGATGGTAAATATCGTCCTGACAGTTTGATATTCCAGTGTCGTCTGGCCACGCTGCTGTACACAATGTTATAAATAGTTATACACAATTCAGTATTTGCCGCGTGATACGGTTGCTCTTTTGGGAAACTAGTTAACTTGCCACTCTGTTCCAAAGTGTAGCAAGAAACTCGTAAATAGTTGCAGTGAATGTCAAAACACCAGACGTGCCTTTTGTGGCTCATGACTTCTCTGATCACAATAAAATTTACGAGTGATTGTTTGATTTGTATACAAGTAAGGATTTGCGGCAAGAAGAGGTTATGTGAGCTGCCTCGAAACTAAAGCAACCCTTCGCCTGAAGCCCCTGGTGTGCGGCACCACTACCACAGCTTGCTGATTCTCATATGCTTTATTAAAAAAGGAAAAAAAAAAAAAAAAAAAAAAAATATATATATATATATATATATATATATATATATATATATATATATATATATATATATATATATATATATATATATATATATATATATATATATATATATATATATATATATATATATATATCAACTATTACGAAACTACTAACGTATTATTCAGAAATATGGTATGCTAAAATTCGAGACCAGAAGATTAAAGCATGAAAAATAGAAGAATATTGACATTAAAAGCATATATCAATAGCCAAAGTGTTATTTTTATTTATTTATTTATTCTTGTAAAATATGATTATCACCCACGCACCTCCTAAGAACTCGAAATAATATGTTGCATTTGTGCAATGGTCCTTCTTTCAGTAGCAATTGTCCCTATTATCACATAAAATTCAGTAGCAATTGTCCCTATTATCAGA
>NC_087160.1:4622500-4660000 GCF_035594125.1 Scylla paramamosain
TTCCTTCATATTCTTCTATTTTCACTGTTATTATTATTTTAACTTTATTTTTACTCTTCATTTTTACTCTGTTTTTATTCTCACTCTTCATTTTTACTCCACTTTTACTTTCATTCTTTTATTTTTACTCTACTTTCACTAATACTCCTTGTTTTTTTTCTCTACCTTCACTCAAACTATTATTTTTACTCTTGCTTTTGTTCCCCGCGTCCTCCTCCTCCTTCTCCTTTCACATTTCCTATAAAAAAATCTCCAGTTTTCTTTCTATACAACATGATACTTTTCCTCAACGTCCCCACGCCACGGCCAGCTGGGGAGGGTGTCTGGTGCAGGGAAGAGCCTCCTGCCTGTGTGGATGTATTTATTTAGCAAGCGGTTAGCCAAGTCCCTCAACAGACTTGCAAACACAACGAGATATGCCGCTCCTCGTTTAACCTCTGTAATCCCATGTAATCCTCCTCCTCCTCCTCCTCCTCTTCCCTCTTCTTAACCTACTCCTATATTTCTTTATTTTTTCCTTCTTTCTCCTTGTGAATTCCCTCCTGTTCCTTCTTTTTCTTCTTCTAAATCTACCCGCTCTGACATTCCTTTTTTTTTTTTTCTTCTTATGAATTCCTCCTATTCCCGCTCCTCCTCCTGCTTCTACTACTACTACTACTACTACTTTAATTTTTACTGTCTCCTTTTGTTCCTATTCTTCCTCTTTTTGTATCTCATTCTCTCTACGTCCACCACAACAACTTTTTTTCCTCCTCCCTGCTGCCCCTCCTGCTTATTCCCCTCCTCCTCCTACTCTTCCTTTTCCACGCCCTGTATCATCACTCACTGGAAAGGTACTCATGCCCCTGAAGGAGTTGTAAAAGAAACATTAAAGATGACAAACAGTTCCTCAATGATTCGCTTTAATGATCTCGACAAGATAACTCACATCTTGATAAATCTTGTCTCAATTCATTACCTTTGCTTCACTATCATCATATTTTCTCATGATAACAATTCCCTCGCTTTACAATTAAGATTTCATAAGTAGTGTGTGCGGGGGGGTGGGGTGGGGCGGGGGCGGGGAGGATGCTTACATTTCTTCAGGTGATGTCTGTCAGGCCTTCTCTTTCTGACTGGGGTGGAAGGAAGGTGCAACAATGTAGGGTGATGAGAGGTCTTCTCTATTTTCTATCTTGTACACGCACACACGAGTCAAATGATCTGTTGGAAGAGAGATTGTTTAGTAGAGAAGGTTAGTTAGTCTCTCTCTCTCTCTCTCTCTCTCTCTCTCTCTCTCTCTCTCTCTCTCTCTCTCTCTCTCTCTCTCTCTCTCTCTCTCTCTCTCTCTCTCTCTCTCTCTCTCTCTCTCTCTCTCTCTCTCTCTCTCTCTCTCTCTCTCTCTCTCTCTCTCTCTCTCTCTAACAAGGTACATTTTTTATTTCTTTGTATCGAATCTTAATGACCTTTTGCTCCTTTATGTTTCTCGTTCTCTCTTCTTCCTCCTCCTCTTCCCCTTTACACCTTCTATTACTAATTATGTTCTTTATCATCATTTTCACCTTATTTTCTTATTACTGTCTCTCCTAATCACCTTCTCTTCTTCCTTTCCATCAATCTTATCCTCCTTCTTCCTCGTCTGCTTCTCATCCTGCTCTTTCATCCTCCTACTCCTTCTCCACCTCCTGAAAATCCTCACCTTTCTCCTCCTTCACCTCATCTTCCTCCTCCTCCTTCACCACCTCACCTTCCTTATCCATTTCCAGTCCTCCTCCTCCTAATCCTCAGTTTTCTTCATCTCCTCCTCCTCCTCCTCCTTCACTTGTCTAATATTCACCTGCAGGGGGGGAGGGGGGGTATACTCAGGTGTAGTGATTGAGGGTGTGTACCCTGTGCATATACACGTGAGGCTCAAGGAGGCAGCGCCGCCAGGTGTGTGTGGCTGATTTACAGGAGAGGGTTGCTGTGTCCTGCCTTTCTTGTCGAGGCTGTGTGGGTGTTTTTGTGTGTGTTTCCACCTCTCGCCCTGGTTGTCTGTATGTTTTCTTTCCCTCCTCTCTCTCTCTCTCTCTCTCTCTCTCTCTCTCTCTCTCTCTCTCTCTCTCTGGTATCAGTTTTCCATTTTTTTTTTTTTTTTTGTCTTTCCATCACTTTTTTTTTATATACATATATATAAACAAACATACACACACACTGGTTGGCCCTGCAAAGGACTATGATTTATCGATTGTATCACTTATCCTTTATTATTTTCTCTCTTCCCCCTTCATAAGCATTTTTTTTTTTACCTTCATATAATACAGTTGGGCACAGGAACGCACACACACACACACACACACACACACACACACACACACACACATGTTGCTACCTTCATGTCCTCCCTTCCTCCGTTCCTCCTCTTCCTCTTCTCCCTCCTGCTCCCTCCTCCTTCTTCTTCTTCTTTTCCTCCTCCTCCTCCTCCTCCTCCTCCTCCTCCTGGTTCAGTTCCTGTTCAGTCAGTGGTTAACATTTGCACACTCTCGACTGCCTTCCGTCTCCCCAAGCAAGTCAGACCCTCCTCTTGTCCTCTCGTCTTCCTTTCCTCTTCCTTGTTATCAGTCCTGCGTTTCTTCTCGCTTTTAATTAAATAACCAGTCATTCTTCTTCTTCTCCTTTTTATTATTATTATTATTCTTTGTTTGTTGTTTGTTCAGTGTTGTTTTCTTATAAGATTTCTCATTGCTCTTCATTGTATTTTCTCAGTCTTTTTCTTATTGTTTTCTATTTTCTATTATTTGTCGTTTTTTTTTCGTCTTCGATTTAATTTCCATTGCATTTTTTTTCTTTTGGTTTCAAGGTAAATGTCTTGATTTCGTGCCTACGTAAATATATGTCTTTTTTTTTTTTTTTGTTCTTCGTGTTCAGGTAAAGGCCTTTCTTTCGTGTCCAAATAACTGTCCTTATTTCGTGCCTAGGTAAATATTCGTATGTCTTTCTTTCGTAGCCAAATGGACGTCATTTTTCAGTCTTCATTTCGTGGCTGGGTAAATAAAATGCCTTACTTTCGTGTCCCAGTAACTGTCTTTCTTTCGCTACTAAATAAATATACGTAAGTCTCTCTTTCGTGGCCAAGTGAATATCTTTTTTGTAACTGTCTTTCTTTCGCTACTAAATAAATATACGTAAGTCTCTCTTTCGTGGCCAAGTGAATATCTTTTTTATGTCATTTCGTGGCTGGGTAAATAAAATGCCTTACTTTCGTGCCCCGGTAAATGTCTTGAAGCGGCGTCACCTCAAAGGCAGGCAGAGTTTTACACCTTCAGGCCTTGAACTTTGGCGGTGCTACTGTGCACGGCCTGTCGCTAACCAGGCTGCTCTGCTTCTGCTCTTTTTCTGCCTTCACCTTTTTATTTAAGTAACCCGCGACCTTCTGAGGCATAAGTAAGCATTGTGTCATAAGTGTATTAACATTCTCCACTTATGCATGAAGGGTAATGGATTTAAAAGTGCGTGGTGGTGGTGGTGGTGATGGTGGTCGTGGTGGTGGTGGTGGGGTCGTGATCAAGTGTTTTTCTATCATCATTATTATTATCATCATTATCTTTATTATCCCTGGTCTTGTCATTCAAATTTCTCTTCCTCGTTCATAAATCTTGAAATGTTAGTGGATTTCTATTGTTTTTTTCTATTATTATTATTTTTTTTTTCGTTTTCTGTGTTGTTTTGTTGTGCGTTTGTTTAAAATGTTTATTCGCTTCTGTTAACAGTCTTGTTGTTCCTTGTTTGTTGTGACCTTTTTCTGTAGATTTCTCCAAGTGTTTTGTTGGTGTTTATTTTATTTATTATTCATTCATTTATTTTCTGCATATTTTTTTCCCATTTTCGTCTCTTTTTTTTATTTTTTTTTCTGCGTTATTTCTATTCCATCGTATTCTATTTCCCTCCTTTTCCTTCTTCTCCGTTCCCTTCTCCTTCTTCTAGTCCTCCTCCTCCTCCTCCTCCTCCTCCTCTTCCTATCCTTTCCCTTCTATCCCATGAAAATTTCTCTATATATTTCTTCCCCAGTAGAAACAGTAAATTGCTCTCATTCTGTTCCCTGTCACTGGTGTGGGAGAGACAGAGAGAGAGAGGGAGAAGCGGAAAGGATTTTTGTCTACCCCCCCCTCTCTCTCTCTCTCTCTCTCTCTCTCTCTCTCTCTCTCTCTCTCTCTCTCTCTCTCTCTCTCTCTCTACAGGTTACCTCACCCCATCCCAACTCACTGCTACCTGCTGTTCTTGTCTCTCATGTTGCTATGTTACTCCTCCACCTCCGTTTCCTCCTCCTCTTCCTTCCCTGCGGCACCTCATTACACTCAATTTATCCTCCTCCTCCTCCTCCTCCTCTTTCTCCCACTACTGTTACTTCTTCTCCTCCTCCTCCTTCTATTACTACTATTACTACTACTACTTTTCTACTACTACCATTACTGCCTCCCGTTCTGCTTCATCACTTTATAGATCAGGTGCGCCTCATTAGGTTACATCACACAGCCTCGTAAGAACCATAAGGTGTTAGGGTTTTAGTCTTCTGCTCTGTGTTATTCTGATATATATATTTTTTTTTCTATCATTCTCTTCCATTTTTTTTTTGGGGGGGTGGGGAGGAAGGGGCAGGTGAGAGGGTGTCTTTTTATTTTTATCTTCCTCCTCTTTTTCCTTATCGTCGTCCTCCTCGTCCTCCTCCTCCTCCTCCTCCTCCTTGTTCTCTTTTTCCTTCTCTTTTCTTCGTTCATGTTTTCACCTCCTTCCTTTCCGTCATATTTCCGTCATATCTTCCTCTCCTCCTTGCTCTTGTTCTCCTCCCTCCTTTATTCACTTATACGCTTCTTCTTCTCTTTCTCTTCTTCGTCCTCCTCCTCCTCCTCCTACTGTGCAACCTCCATCATATTCATGCAAGGTCACACTTAACACATCCCTTAACCTCGGTTCTCCCCTACACAACACCTCTCCACCACTCCACCCCCCCACATCCCCCACCTCTACTCGGCCTCGCATTTTGATCACCCCACCTGTACACTCCAACCCCCCAAGCCCCCCTGTGCGCACATTCTTATCTCTCCCTCCTTCCCCTCCAATATACACTCCTCAGCCTTCGCCAGCGCCCACACCGCCCACACAAACCACTCATGGTACCCAAATACCCCAACTCACCTCCATGACAAGTTACCTCCTCCTCCTCCTCCTCCTCCTCCTCTTCCTCCTACTTCTTCTTCTCTTCCTTCACCATCACATACTGCTCTGGTGACTCCGCCCGCATCTCTCCTCTTCACCCCTCACACCCACTAGTTTACCGCCGCCCATCTCTCACCTTCCTGTCTCACCTGTCTTCGTTGTGCCTCGTCCAGCCCCAAGGTGATGTTCCGAGGGTTTCTGAAAGGTGTGTTATTTATTTATTTGTTTATTTTATTTATTTATTTATTTTGTTTATTTATTTTTCTTGGTTTTTGTTTATTTATTTTTTTTGTCTTGTTGTTATTCACAGATGTTTAGTTAGTCTGTGCATCGTTTCTTGTGTTTGTGCTTGATTTTGTTTTGTTTTGCTGTCTTGTTTTGTTTAGGTAAGGTATGTGTGTGTGTGTGTGTGTGTGTGTGTGTGTGTGTGTGTGTGTGTGTGTGTGTGTGTGTGCTTATCATCAATATGCCACGTGTCTGAGCCGGCAGAATGTATGTAAGTCGGTACGTGTATGCACGTATGTATGTATGCACACGTATGTGAGTCTGGTGCCCACGTGTGTGTGTGTGTGTGTGTGTGTGTGTGTGTGTGTGTGTGTGTGTGTGTGTGTGTACATAATAATGCACACACACACCAATCCGCCCAGCAATCGACAGTTCTCTTCCCCTCTCCCCATCGACTCCCCCTCCCTCCCTACCCTCTTTCCCCTCTCACCCACCCTCCCTGCATACCTGCCTCTCAGTCACTCCTGCGTCGTAACCTTCCTCGGCGGGGGGCGAGTTGGGGGAGGGGGAGGGAGGGGAAAAAAATAAGATACCGGCTGACAAACAGAGGAGTCCAGTCTGACCACGCCCCTCCAGCCACTCCTTGACTCCCTCACCCCTTCCACGCCCCAACCGTGCCTACACCTCCACTCCCGATCCCCGACCCCCCCCCTCTTCCCCACTCCCCAGCACGAAGGAAAGAGCGAAAGTTAGCCTCGGAAGGTCATCACACTCACGCCCACACGCCCACGACAAGGGGTTTTCCCGGGGCCTTATCTGTCACGCCCACTGAGATAAGGGCGCGCATGCTTCCTCTTAACACCGCCTGTCTTCTCGTACTCCTTCCTCGTCACCCTCCTCCTTTTTTTTCTCTTCCTCCTCCTCGTCCTCGTCCTCGTACTTCTCTTTCTCCTCCTCCTCCTCTGTCCTCTCCTCCTCCTCCTCCTCTTCCTCCTTATCTGCCCCCGCCTGCAGGAGTTCTCGATTTAATTTATGTATTTGCCTGATATACTCGCTGAGGTCCGGCGAAGGTCGCTTCATCAGGAATGTGGCTACTCGCTCTCAAGGTGTCCTCTCTCTCTCTCTCTCTCTCTCTCTCTCTCTCTCTCTCTCTCTCTCTCTCTCTCTCTCTCTCTCAACCGGTCCGTACATTCGGGGACCGGTTTGATCAGTGGCAGAGAGGCGGTCCCGGGTGGCGGCGCATGGCAGTTTGTCGCAAGGAGAAGTAGCGCTGGCTGTCTCCTCCCCCAGCCGGTGCCACGTGACCTTGATGGTGCGGCGCCACAACTCCACAAAAAATAGTTGAAATAATAATAAAATCGTTCCCTCACCCACTCGCAGCCCGGCCGTTCCTTCAACCCCACGCCCGCGCCGCCGCTCCCTTGCGTAACAGTCATCGTGGGCTGGGAGGTGCCGCGGAGCACTGTGGTGGGTGGGGGCGTGGCGGGCACAACCACGAGAAATCACCCCTTTCTTCTTTAGTTCACGTAGAATTCACCCGAGTTTTCCTCTTCTTTTTACTCTGTTTTCCTCTCGGTGTATTGTGTCCTCGTTCCCTTTTCCTCTTCTTATTTAGTTCCTGTGATATTTATACTGCTTTCCTCTAATTCATACTGTTTTTCTTCCTCCCGCCACCTCTTCATGTAATCCTCTTTCAATCTTTTCTTCCTTTTTCTGTGGTTACTGTGAAATTCATCATATTTTCTTCGTACTCATATTGTTTTCCTCCCTTCTGCTACTTCCTGGTGTCTTCTTCCTCCTCCTCCTCCTCCTCCTCCTCCTCCTCCTCCTCTTCCTCCTTCTTCTTCTTTACGTATTTTATTTTCCTCTCTTTACTCATATTGTTTGTTCTTCCTCCTTCTAAATTCCTCTTTGTCCTTCTCTTCGTCCCTATCTTTCTCCTTCCCTTCCTTTGAAATTCATCCCACTTTTTCTCTTCTTCCTCCCACGCTTCTCTTTCTCCTGCTTTAGTTCTTCATGTCCTCCGTCTTGTCCCTGTGCTGCTGCTTCTTCTTTACTTCCTGTTAAATCAGTTATATTTTCCTGTTATTCATGTTCTTTTTCTTCCTCCCGCTTCTTCTCCATGTGCTCCTCGTTTAAATCTTCCTCCCTTTTTTTTTTTTTTTTTAGTTCCTGCGAAATTCAACCGATTTTTTTTTTTTTCCCCTTTTGCTCCTACTCTGTTTCTTTTCCTGCTCTTATTTCAACTTCATATTCTCCTTCTCATCCCTATCCTCCTTCTCAAATAGTTCCTTTAAAGTCATCCTACTTTTTTTTTCCTACTCGTAGTCTTGTTTCTCTTCCTGTTGCTACTTCTTCATGTCCTTCTCCTCCTCCTCCTTCTCCTATGATATAACACAATGTAACGACAAGTACACATAATTGGGAGCGGGAGACGAAAGAGAAACAGAGAGGGAAAGTGGAAGACCTCGTAGGGAAGAAGAGAAGGGAGAGAAGGAAAGAAGAGGAAGGGAGGGAGAGAAGAAGGGACAGGTGCTCCACTCCCACCTGTTGGCTCGCTTCCTGTACTCTTGCCAAGTCAGGGAGGGAGAAGGGAGAGGGAGGAGGAGGGAGAGGATGTGGGGGACATGCAAGAGGGAGGGAGGGAGAGGGGAAGGGAGAGGTTAGGGGTAACTGGTCAGGGGAGGGAGTGGTAGAATGTAGGGAGGAGAGCGGGAGAGGGATGAGGGTATGCTGGGGAGACTGGGTAGGGAAGGGCGAGGGGAAGAGATCAGGGTAGGTCTGGGAGGGGTAGTGATGGAGGAGGAGGAGGAGGAGTAGCAGGCTGTTTGCTGTTTGCTATTCAGTGAACTCAACCCACGAGGCTTGGCTTGGTGCTCTGGCGAGGTGGCGGCGGCTGAGTGCTGCTGCTGCTGCTGCTGCTCCTACTACTACTACTACTACTACTACCACCACCACCACCACCACCACTACAACTACTACTACCGCTACTATAACGTTGCACTACCGTCCTCGCCGCCGCCCTCCCTCCAGGACCCAGCGTGGTCTCGCCCGGAGCTCCGCAAGGACAAATGATCTCGCGAATTGTAAGTTACCGCACGCCGCCATGCAACGCAACGCACGCACGCACACACCTCGCCTCTTAAACGCGACCCACCCGCACTGAGCCGAGCCGAGCTGAGCAGCGCAGCGAGGCCGGGAACACATGGCGAGAAATACATGAACCCCTCACAAACAGAGCGAAAAAATACAGACCATTCAAATATTTTCGCTCATCCTCTCGAGGACACGAGTTACCGAGCGCCGCTACCACCACCACCACCACCACCACACCGCACTGCCTCGTCGCGGTTAGTTGGGGTAGTTGGTCAGTGTCCCGGCGGCGGTGCAGTGTAGTACTCGCGGCGCCTGGTACTCAGAGTGAAGCTACGCCACGTATCGGAGTGTGTTGGATTTCACGTCGGGCTGAGATTGCACACTACACAGGGAAGGTGCCGCAGTGAGGAGTGACGCGAGGGAGTCCTGAGAGAACGCCGTGTGTGCCCCGTGTGAAGTTTGGGGTGCCGTGTGACAGGTTGTGGGCTTGTGGGTGCTGCGTGTGCGGGTTGGCCACGTAAAAGGGAGATAAAGAAAATTGTACTGGAAATACTCGGGTTTGTGTGAACGAGGCAAGAAAGAGGAGAGGTACAGGGGACGCGACGCCACGAGAAAGTAAACAGTACGTAATAGCGAAAGGAAAAGAAGAATAGTAATCTCGACAAGTCATTATCAACTGCAGGGAGACAAAAAAAAACAAAAAAAAACATCATATTTAACCTTCTTTCATTACGCATTTTAATTTCAACACACCCACACAAACAACAACACACACGCACTAACACAGAAGGAAAACGAGAGAATCAAACGACTACCAGTCAATAACAACTGAAAAAAAAAGACAAACACAAACAGCCACACACATTCACCTTCTTACATCACACGTTACTCATACGCAAGAGAGAGAGAAGGTAAGCATGGGGGCGGGAAGAGCTGGCAGGATGCGTGGCTAGGCGGTGCTAGCGGTCCTAAAGACAATCCAGAACCACGTGATGGGAAAGGTGAGAGGGCCACCACAACACCACACCACCACCTCCACCACCACCAAGCTGCCCGCCTCCTCTCCTCACACGCCCGAAGCCCCGCCAGTGAGCGTCGCGGAATCATGTGTTTGTGTGGTGAGTGAGCCGCGCTTTGGGACCGAACATTCAACACGTGGGAGATTTTTGGGATAGGAAGACTCAACAACATCTAGCCAAGTACTTACTGCAAGGTAATGTGGTGCTTCTTCTGTGTGTGTGTGTGTGTGTGTGTGTGTGTGTGTGTGTGTGTGTGTGTGTGTGTGGTTTGTTTCCATGTTATGCAAAGTTAGGTTAGGTCAGGTTGGGTTATGTGAGGCTTTGTTAAGCGACGTTAGATTAGGTTACGCTAAGTCAGGTTGAGTTAGGTTAGGTTAGGTTATGTAATGTTGGGTTAGGTTGGATTATGCAAGGTTAGATTATATGTGATGGAATGTCCCTCTACATGTCTAAGTAAGGTTAGGTGATGCTACTTTGGGTTAGGTTAGGTTAGGTTGAGCTGAGTTAAGTTAGGCAAGGTTTAGGTTAGGTTAGGTTAGGTTAGGTTAGGTTGAGCTGAGTTAAGTTAGGTAAGGTTTAATTAAGTAAAAATGGAATGCCCTATTTTTTTTTTCTTCGTTCTTCTTCATCTTCTCTTCTTTCTCATAATACATTCTGAAGTGAAGCAGAATTTTGCTCATCCCGCGTTTATCTTACGGTTGAATATTCTCATTTACATTTTATAGAATAATTCATGCATCTGGAACAATGTCCTTTATTATTATTTGTGTATGTGTGTTTCTTTGGATTGTTTTGCCAATTTTTTTCTCCCTATCTTCCTCTTCCTACTCCTCGCAAAGGTTACGTCCTGCTCGCCTTGTTTATATTTAGCATATGTGACTCTTTCTGCTATTTCGGAATATACTCTACTTTTTACATGTGTTTTGGAGAAGCTGACTTTTTTATTCTGCACCTCCTCTTAGTAAAAGGGCGGCCAGGATGTCGTGGTGGTGGTGGGTAGTGGTGTGATGACTCCCTCCCTTGTGGTGTTTTACGATTGAGGTGGTGGTGATGGTGGTGGTGGCAGTGGTTAATTTGGGTGACGGCATTGGTGTGTGTGTGTGTGTGTGTGTGTGTGTGTGTGTGTTGGCCAGAACCACTTGTTGATGGATGAATGGTGGTGGTGACTGTGGAAATGGTGATGATGGTGGTGGTGACGGTGGTAGTAGTTTTAATTTTTCTCGTTAATCAGCAGTAGTAGTAGTAGTAGTAGTAGTAGTAGTAGTTTTAATAGTGATGAGTGTGTGTGGCTGTGTTGGCAGTTTTGTGTGGCAGAAACTGTGGCTATTGTGGTAAATATAATGCCGGTGGTGGTGGTGGTGGTGGTGGTGGTGGTGGTGGTGGTGATTGGTAGAAAGTTGTGGAAATTATAAAAGGTAACAGCGCGAGAAAGAGAGAGAGAGAGAGAGAGAGAGCTAAACGATGATGACAACAAAGATAATGTGAAGCCGTCTTTCCTTCATACCATCCTTCCTTCATTCCTTTATTCCTTCCTTTATTCCTTTCTTCCTTTCTTCCTTCCTTTATTTGCTTTTATTACATCAATTTAGCATAAGGAAGGAGAACATTTTTTGATAGTGTAATGGAGCCAAGGCAAACCATCCGACACATTAAGAAGACGAGATGTGATGTTTGTGATGAAGACGAAGGAGGAAGAGGAGGAAGAAGAGCAAGAAGAAGAAGAGGAGGAGGAGGAAGAGAAGGAAGAGGGAAGTAAAAGTCGTGGCAATGTTGGCTTTTGATAGTAACTGTGAAGAGAAGTTACTGAAGGTGAAGACACGAGGGATAGTGAAAATTAAATGATGGTGAATGTGACGAGAGGTAATGATGGTGATAACGAGTGGGAAATAGTGAAAGAGGATGTTTTTAATGGTGATAATGGTGAAGAGATGCACGGATGATGAAGACACGAGTGACAGTAAAAATTAAATGATGGTGTGATGGTGATGATGATGATGATGGGGATAAGGAGTAAGAAACAGAGGAGGAGGAGGATTTTAATGGTGATAATGGTGAAAAGAGATTCTGAGGGTGAAGTAAATGATGATGAGAAGTAATGGTGAGGCCAGTAATGGTGGTGGTGAAGGGATGTAGTGGTCAAGAGAATAATGGGATGGGAGACACGTGAAGAGGGAAAAGAGAATAATAAGACACGGAATGAAAGGAGTACAAAGAGAAATGGTGGAGGAAAAAAACATAATAATGAAGAAAAATAAGAAGAAAAAGAAGATGAAGTATAAGATGTTAAGGATGAAGGAAAAACAATAGAGATGGTGATGGAAATAATAACTTGGAGGAGGAGGAAAAGGAGAAGGAAGGTAAACAATAATAACAACAACAACCACCAGAGAACACCGGAAAAAAAACAGAAAACAAAGACGGAGTGAGGAGTACCAGCACCACAGAAGACAGCAGGACCGGCACCAGTAATGACGGGCCGCAGAATGAAGTGACGTTGACGGTACTAATAGGCGAGCTGCTGGGCGGTGGCGGTGGTGGTGGTGGTGCGGCGGCCTTGACTCACCTCTCTCTCTCTCTCTCTCTCTCTCTCTCTCTCTCTCTCTCTCTCTCTCTCTCTCTCTCTCTCTCTCTCTCTCTCTCCGCTGCCTCAGTCCCTCACTAGCCTCAGTACAAGTCAGGGAACCAGGAAGACCCGAGCCAGGCAGGAGTCCACACACACCGTAATGCTCGCAAGGACGCTCATCCAACGCCTCCTCTTCCTCCTCCTCCTCCTCCTGCAGCCGCGAGGACACCACGCCCGATAGTCCTCGATTTAAAACATCTGATTATCCTATTACCGTAAGCTCTTATTTTTTTTTTTTCTTTCGTTTATTTTATTTATTTTCTCTCTTTTTTTTTTTACGTCTTCGCTTCACGGATGAGTGTTGTCTTCAGGGTGGCAGCGTGTTACTCATCGTGTTTGGTTTTTATTTTTTATTTTATTTATTTATTTTATTTATTTATTTTATTTTTTTTAGTTTTTCATTTTTCTTATATTTGCATGGCGCTTTAGTTATACTCGTGGATATTTTCAAGCACAGTTATACTTTCGTGCACGCTAGTTCGCTCGCTCCCTCACTCACTCACTCATTCAGTCAAACGTACTCAGTGCCCTTTTCCTTGTTCATGGTATTTCATAATTATTTACAAGAGGAGTTTCCAGTGGCGGACGATTCATGTTTCTCACTCATTCTCTCATTCACTCAATCGTTCCTATACAGTGTCTTGTTCCTTATTCCTGGTCATCCATGTTTTTTTTACAAGAGAAGTTTTCAGTAATGGGCGGTCAGGTTATCGTGATCGCTTACTTGCATTTAGTCACTCATTCATTCTCCTTGTTCCTTGTTCCGGTTCATTACTGCGTTAACGAGAGTATAGCTGCAAGTGACCGCTCGTCGTTTTGGCCTACCGCTTCCGACTCATTCTAATCACCATTGTAAAATATCCGTGTTTTTGCAAGCTTGTCTTTGTAAGGATGATAAATTTCTCTTCTTCCCTCCGCGTCTCATTAGCACAAAGGCGACTTGCACAACGGCTGGCGAGTCTCTCCCTGTAAGGATAACTAATTCCTGCGTGTTTCTCCGATCATATTAACACAAAAGCAACTGATACAAAAGTGATGTCATTTATGAAGATATTATGATGGAGAGTTATTCAGCAACAGAGGCATCAACGAAGACAAGCATACAATAGAGCAGTAATGGGTGCAAGATGTGAAGACCTGGAAACACTGAGGAATGGAAGGGAAACTCAGATACAGATTACAAAACCACAGACTATAATAAGAGTGTGATAAATTAATAAAGGCTAGAGTACTTCAGAGTTTTAAGACAATAACTCCATTACAACCACCACCACCAAGACGCAGAGAGTGGCGAAATATTATTGGTGTATTTCCAGCACAGTACGTGATATCTGACCCAAGCCGCTCCACAGACACTTTCCAGAATAACAAAACCACTACTGCTGCTCATAACACGGCTGTTAGCGTAACGACTAAATAACTTGGTGATTCTTCAACGCATGACTGTTAGCAACGACATCGTGTACACAATGATAAATACGAGTAAGTACTGAAACGGGATGGAGAATAATGTTTGACTGATGCGCTGATGAAACATAAAATCTTTTCGCAACAAATTATAACATTCTTCCTCCATCACAAGCCACTCTGACACACTCCTTAGTTCCACAGCCACCTTTAAATATTACGAGTACACCGGGTAGAAAGTGAAAAATCTATTATTTCAAACCCTCCTTTCTGGCAGATTATATAGGTATACATTCTGAACCGTGCTCTTGATGTAAGTTAATGCTTATCACAGTGGAAGGCGTCACTGCCACGCCTTAATTACAAAGATCTAGTGGAAATTTACAGTGTTACTACAAGGCACCAATGACATTATAGTTAGTACATTTTTACTGCGTCCATTTTTGCTCATTAGAAATAGATTACCTAGCAATTAGTATGTGTCAGGGAGGCAGGTAAAGGACGAAAGAAAAAAAAATAAAATAGAATCGAAAATAATACCAGACCGATGCGCTGATATTAATTAATCATTTCGCTGCAAATTGTTACACTCTTCCCTCATAAGCCACTTCCAGACAGGCAGAGAACGAGAGAGAGAGAGAGAGAGAGAAAACAGGCAAAGAAAAAAAAAAAAAAAAGTATGGCACTCTTCAAAGGACACAAGAGCAGTGGCATCAAGAAGTGTGACCAGTGTATGTAAGGCAGCACGTGTCATGACTTACTGACCGCACCAGCGACTGAGTTAGTGGCGGCGCTGGTCGAGGTGCGCGTGGCAGTCACAGTGTGTCCTCAATTACAATGGTGCTCCTTGTGCTGCGTCATCACACCATCACTGCCATTCGCTGCGTCATCACTATCATTACTCTGACAGGGAAGAACCCCTCCATATTCCTCTCAGTCATATCACCATCATCACTATCATTACCTGCACTGAGACAGAGAAGCTCGCGCACTCCACAGCCTGTCATACATCACTATCATCACTATCATCAGTCCTGCTGTGGTAGGGAGAACATCACCTGTCCTGCCATACTAATATCATCACTATTATTGCTGTAGTAGGGAAGCAAGGCCTAACTGCATTGTCTTCATCATACTATCACAATCATCACCATCACTTTTGTTGTCGTAAAGAGAGCACCACCTGGCCACAATCACCAGTAAGGACACAAGGTGGAATACTGTCAGCGTGTTAGCAGCGTGACGTAACAGGGAACTAAAAACAACCGGCGCGGAGGAACAGGGAACCCAATCATCTGTGTGGTTTTTTATTCCAGTGAGACAAGGAGTTTGGTATTGTGTGGACAGTAACCTTGAATGAATTACTAGTGTATTAGTATGGATTTTATATAGATGGGTTATTATTTGTTTATTTTCTCGATTATATTACAGCTTATGTCTTTATCTATTTTTTTTTTTCTTAGGTTATATGTCTCAGAAAAACTTAATAATCTGCAAAAATAATAATAATAACAGTAGTAGGGATAGTAGTAGTAGTAGTAGTAGTAGTAGTAGTAGTAGTAGTAAAAAGTAAAATGATAATAAAATAATAATAATAATAATAAAATAATAATAATAATAATAATAATAATAATAATAATAATAATAATAATAATAATAATGGCATAAACAATCCATGAAAGGAATATTATGTTACTGATATTTTTTTTATTATGATGTTATGAAGTATATATTATTATTATTATTATTATTATTATTATTATTATTATTATTATTATTATTATCATCACAGCACACATACTTGTCGCAGCGTCCTTCCATCAATAACATCACTATCACCACCACCACCACCACCACCATCAATATTCATGACAAATCAAACAAAACTGAGACAAACCAAGATACACACACAAAAATAAAAAGACAACAGAAAACTAATAATAATAATAATAAAACTCTCAACCAAAACAAATAAACAAACATACAAATTCAAGGCCGATGACAACAAACAGTATGGCAAAACACACACACACACACACACACACACACACACACACACACACACACACACTGACAACAACGAATCTGATAAACCACAAAAACAAGAGCATAAGAATTACACACACACACACACACACACACACACACACACACACACACACACACACACACACACACACACACACACACACACACACACACACACACGTCTTTTGTACCAATCCCAACTTCCCATGATGCCATTTTTTGAAGTTGACGAGAATGAAGCGTGAGACGAAAGGAGGAGGAGGAAGAGGAGAAGGAGGAGGAGGAGGAGGAAGAGGAGAAGGAAGAGGAGGAGGAGGAATAAGAAAAATAAGAGCAAAAAAGACGAGGACTGAATTTACATTGAATAGACAGACGCAACAGAGAGAGAGAGAGAGAGAGAGAGAGAGAGAGAGAGAGAGAGAGGGGGGGTGGGGAGAGAGCAATCCACAGATGGGTCCCCACACAGAAGCAGGCGTCCACTCAATGTTTGCCACACCGCCTCATCTCTTCCCAATCTTTACTCCATTTTGCCTCTCTCTCTCTCTCTCTCTCTCTCTCTCTCTCTCTCTCTCTCTCTCTCTCTCTCTCTCTCTCTCTTCTTTCCATTTGCGTTGATTAGTAAAAGAGGATTTGATTTCTCAGTTAATATTTTTTTTTCCTTTATTTGCTTCTCTTGGTTAAAATGTAGAGGAATCTAGTATTTTTTTTTTATTTTTCATTTATTTTTATAGCGGCTTAAATTTCCTGAGCTTTAACGAGTGACATTTTATTTTTTTCGTTAATTAGTCATGGTGTTTGACATTATTCATATAGTGAGTGTTATTTTTTTTTCCAGTCATTTTCGTTGATCAGTAAAAGAGCTGCATTCCTTCATTTTGTGATTGGCATTTTTTTTTCTTTTTTTAGTTTCCACTGCATTTCTTTCATCAGTGGAGGCCCTTAATTCTTCATTTTAGTAAGTGCTTTTGCCTTCCTGTTTATTTCTTCGTTACTCTCAATCATCACAGCACCATTAGAATCATATGTACATACAGAAAATAAAGAGAAAAAAAAATCCTTATAGTTACTAAGATATATTAACTTAAAAAAGCAAGTTAACACGATTCCAGGTGAAGTGAACTGATTAAACAAAAAATTCTTACTTGACGCTGCAATGGCAAGTCATATAGAAATAATAGTAACGTTAAAATGTATGGTAAAAAAAAAAAAAATAGGCATAGCTCAAATTTAAAAGAACAAAAAATAAATAAATAAACAATAAATAATCTAAAACAACAAAAATAATAATAAAAATCTAAATAATCTCTCACACCTTCTTAGTCGTAAATCAAAGGAAATCAATGCACATATTAATACAAACACAAAAATAAAGCAAGGCTCCATTTGATTACTTAAGCGGTACCGGCTGGTGGCGCGGGGCAGCTTGGGAGGGCAGCGGCGTCAGATAAACAGACACATGGGCAGACAGACATACACACGGGCAGACAGGCAAGGTGGGCGGCGGAGAAAGCTGGTCGACACTCACATATCTGTACATGGGCATCGCTGTATGAAGTGTGGCGTCCCCCTCCTCCTCCTCCTCCTCCTCCTCCTCCCCCTGCTCCTCCTCCTCCTTCTCCTCTTAATGTTGTGGCGGGGAGGAAGAAGAGAGTAATGTTAAAGGTACAAAAGTGAACGAAACTAGTAGTAATAAATGTTGTTGTTGTTGTTATTGTTGTTGTTGGTGGTGGTGGTAGCAGAGATATTATATTACCATTATGATAAGTACATAGTGACTGGTCGGCTTCACCACCACCACCACCACCACCACCACCACAACGACCAGCTCCCCACTACAAGTCACTGCCCTCTCACTATCACCACCATCCCACACCCATCCCCTTTATACTCACTCCCCGCACCATCACCACCACCACCACCACCACTGTGCCCAAGATTCTGCAAAATCATCACCATTATCACCGTTAGTACACACACCACCACCACCACCACCACCACCACCAGCAACAACAAAAAACGACAACAACAAGAACACTAACGCCTCACTCGGCAACAACTCGAACCCATACACACACACACACACACACACACACACACACACACACACAGAAGGACAGACACGAGTATTAAACAGGAGATATCATAGCGGTAAATAAATTATGCATGTAAATCAACTCCATGTATGAAGGGAAGGTCATAACAACAACAACAACAACAACAACAACAACAACACGCAATTACTTCACGAAGACCTACACAATCTCATGAATCCTACATTATACTTCACTAATAGAGACTGTGTATGTACTGTATGTATGTATGCTTATATCTCCGCATACTGCATACACACACACACATACAAAACTACCAACATACACTCAAATACACAGAAAACACTTACTTACCATGAAGCACATACAGAGATGCCGCCCCCCTCTCTCACACACACACAGCACACGTGAACGCCACCACCCTGGCCGCCGCACGCTGACTGGCTGCCTCCAAAGGTCAAATGAGCACCTCGTAAATCAAAAGCTTAGAGGTTAGACGCATAAAAAGCAAATATCCGGTAGCAAAATAAGCTCCAGTTATTTTGTCAAGGTAACAATGGAGGTCTAGAAGAAGAAAAAAATAGAGTAAATAGCTAGATAAACAAATGCACTGGGTAGGAACAAGAGGGACAGGACAGAAGGACGAATGCGCATGCGTGATTACAGACCTCGGAACTAAGTAAGTCTGTGAGTCTTCCCAGTTAGAGGAACAAGAGCGTGCATGCGTGACTCCAGAGCTCGAAAGTAGGATCTAATAGTCAGTGAGTCTTTCCAACAAGAAGAGAAGAAGATCGAGTGCGCAAACTTGACTCAAAAGCTACAGAAATAAGGATTAAGGCAGTGAGTGAATCTTTACAGCTCAAGAAACACAAGCTGGAGTACACATGCGTGACTCCAAAGGTGAAAACTAACAGTGAGTGAGTGAATGAGTGAGTCATCCAGCAGGAGAAACAGAAGACCAAGTGCGCATGAGTGACTCCAAAAGCTCGAAACAAAGATTAAGTGAGTCAGTGAGTCTTCCCAGCTCATGAAACACAAGGTCGACCGCGCATGTGTGACTTAAAAGCTATAAAAACAAAGATTGAGTGAGAGAGTATTTCAACCACAAGAAACACAAGCTCAACAACACACGCGTCACTCCAGAAGTCTCACATAAGATCAAGTGAGTGAGTGAGTGAGTGAGTGAGTGAGTGAATGAGTGAGTGAGTTAGTGCGTACGTCTCCCCAGCTCGAAACACAAATCCGAAGTCATTATTGAACGCGTGATAAATTCGCCTCCAGCCTCCCTAAACCACAGCGGGCGGGTGATGGGACGCGCGCCACGACCAGGCTGGCTCATTGGGTGACAGGTAAAGCAGGTGCACCATTCCTGATTACTTGATTACCTGAGTGATTGCCGTGATCAAACGCTTACCAGACTCCTACCTTGCCCCTTGTCGTCTCTCTCTCTCTCTCTCTCTCTCTCTCTCTCTCTCTCTCTCTCTCTCTCTCTCTCTCTCTCTCTCTCTCTCTCTCTCTCTCTCTCTCTCTCTCAATGTCTCCTAATATTTATTCCTCTCATATGTTATCTTATATTCTCCCTTCCCCCTTCCCCCCTTTTTTTCCTTTCTATTTCTCTTTCTCTTGCTTCCTTATCTTGTTAATCCTATTTCGTTATCTTCCTCCTCCTCCTCCTCCTCCTCCTTATCTTTATTCTTATTTTTCCTTCACCTGAATATTATCTTCTCTCTTTTTTTCCTTTGCTAAACTTTCAACATTTTTTTTTCTCATTTCTTCTTTCCCTTCTGTTCTTCTCTTCTTCCTCCTCCTTCTCGTCTCCTTCCTCTTCCTCTTCTTTCTTCTACTTCTTCCCTTCCTCTAAGTTTGTTTTCGTCTACAATTTTCTTCCATTCTTTTCTTCTTTCCCTTCTGTTCATTTTTTTCTCCTTTCCGCCCCTCTCCTTCTCCTTCTCCTCCTCCTTGCTTATCCAGTTTCCACCACTTCCCGTTCCTCGGCGTCTCACAACTGCGTAGTCCTGTTGTTTCCTGCTTCCTTATTCTGCACCCTCTCTCTCTCTCTCTCTCTCTCTCTCTCTCTCTCTCTAATGGGTTCGGTTTTCCCCCTAATGGAGCTGCTTTTCCTCATCGCGGGCACAGGAAAACACTCTTAATTGGTTCTCTAATTCTAAAGGTGTCATTAGCGCTAATTATAAAACTCACTTCCCGCCAACTCGCGAGGGACGCCTGCAAATTCTTGCCGGGAAAAAATGCATCACGGAAAATTGGAGGGAGCAAGGGAAAGGTGTGTGTGTGTGTGTGTGTGTGTGTGTGTGTGTATGTACATGTATTGGGGTAAATGAGTGAGTGAGTTGGTTTGTTAGTTTAGTTAGTTGATTTGAGTGAGTGAGTGAGTGAGTGAGTGAGTTAATCAATCATTCAATCAGTCAAGTAAGTTAGGATAAAAAAAAAATCTTACTTCTTTTTTATATGAATTTAAACAATAATGGGAATGTGAGTGAGTGAGCGAGTGAGTGAATTATTTGGTAAGTCTTTCAATAGTCGAGTCTGTCAGTTAGCCACTCAGTCATTCGGTCAGCTCTTCAATTCGTTAGTGAGTGAATCAGCGAAAGAGTGAGTGAGGAAGAGTGGAATATCAATCTATGAGTTGATTCATTGATAATTTTTGCCTATACGAGTGTGACTCCATATTTGTTTACCTTACCTAAAACACACACACACACACACACACACATACACACACACACACACACACACACACACACAGTAAAATCGTAATAAGACTGCCTATAAATGGACAACCACTCACATAAAGTAAATATACACATAGATGATATTTCTGTAAGATGAGAGAGAGAGAGAGAGAGAGAGAGAGAGAGAGAGAGAGAGAGAGAGAGAGAGAGAGAGAGATACAAACACGAACAAGAAATGAACACCAATCAAACCAAGCACACTAAAATACCAAAACAGAAATAAATAAATAAACAAATAAATAAATAGATATTTGAGCAAAAGAAAAAAGAAAGCAGAGAAAAAAAAATGGCATGGAAGAACATAGGATACGTTATAAATATGGAGAACAAAAATGAAGAAGAAAGAGATAAAAATGAGAAAGGTAAAAGAAAATAATAAAAAAAAAATATTGGACCTTACCTCTTCCCCCCCAAAAAAATAAATAAATAAAGCAAATAAAAAAAACAAGGAACCAAAGAGAATGGAAGCAAACACACCTTTTTATGGACGACTAAAAAAAAAAAAAAGAGAAAGAAAAGTTTACTGAAAGTTTAATAAAAGTCAATGGAAAAAAATCTTCTCAAAAGTGAAATGGTAAAAAGGAGAACGGGTTTCGAACTCTTTGGCTGCCCACTTATCTTTCCTTCTCTCCTCTCCATTTTTCTCTCCTGCTTTCTAAATCCTCCTCATTATTTTTTCGTGTTTCCATCTTTTTTTTTCTTACATCAATCTTTACCTCTTATACTTTTTTTATTATTCCTCTCCGTTTTCAATCTGTTTCGTCTACTTTCTTTCTTTCTTCTTACGTATATATTTTTTTTCAGATTCTTTTTCATCTATGTGTATTTTCTCTTCTATTATTCTATGTCTGTTTTCCTCTGGTTCTCTTTAATTTACTTATTCCTCAGGTTCCTCTTCTCGTTTATTCTTTTATTCTCTAGTGGTCTTTTCATCTGTTTCCTAATTGTTTTTCATCTTTTCTTCTCTTTCTTTCCCTTCTTCTTATTCCTCCTCCTCGTTGACATTCAATTTTCTCTTCCTCTCTCCGTCTCTTTCACAACTTTTATCTTGACTTTCTTACTTTATTTTTTTCATCTTTGCTCTTGTCTTCCTCCTTCTCGTTTTCTTTTTTTCTTTTCTCTCTATTTTCCTTTTGTTCTTCCAATGATTTAACTTCTCTTTCATTCTACTTTTTCGTCTTCAGTTTCTTCTTTGCCTTTTTTTCCTAATTCCATTTTTTTTTTTCTTTTATTCCTTTTCATCATATTTTGTCCTTTCATTTCTCTTTTCTTTTCTTCATGTTCTTATTCCTCTTCGTATTGTTCTTTACTTTTTGTATTTAGTAGTAGTTAATTATTGGCTTTATTAATTTACTTTTTATATTTTTTTCTGTTATCTAATCAACTATTTTGCTGATTTTTTTTTTTTTATGTAGGACAACTGGCCAAGGGCAACAAAAATCCAATAAAAAAAAAATGCCCACTGGAAATGCCAGTCCCATAAAAGGGTCAAAGCAGTGGTCAAAAATTGATGAATAAGTGTCTTGAAACCTCCCTCTTTAAGGAATTCAAGTCATAGGAAGGTGGAAATACAGAAGCAGGCAGGGAGTTCCAGAGTTTACCAGAGAAAGGGATGAATGATTGAAGAAAGGGATGAATGATTGAAGAAAGGGATGAATGATCTACAAATTTACTCATTCATTTATCGTACTGGGCTCGATAATTCAGGTACAAAACGTTTATTTCATCATCTATTTTCTTTACCTTTGTTTCCACTCCTCTTTACTTGCTTTGCTGTCCTCGATGATGGAGAACAAACTATTTAGGACCTCTTCAGTGTCTTGGCGCAGCTACAAGAATATATTAGGTCACATTTATTATTATTATTATTATTATTATTATTATTATTATTATTATTATTATTATTATTAGGGGTAAATATTCGGGAAGGGAAAGGAAAGTTATCTTGGGGGAAGCCTTACCCAGTGTTGTTGTTGTTGTTGTTGTTGTTGTTGTTGTTGTTGTTTACTCACGCTCACTCATGTCTGGGGGACGAACTAATGTGTCTTGGTATACACACACACACACACACACACACACACACACACACACAGCTCTCAATAGTTTCCTCATTTATGTGGTTGCTTACTCTGTTGTTCCTACCGCCATCTTGTCCTCTCTCTCTCTCTCTCTCTCTCTCTCTCTCTCTCTCTCTCTCTCTCTCTCTCTCTCTCTCTCTCTCTCTCTCTCTCTCTCTCTCTCTCTCTCTCTCTCTCTTAACCTAACTACCCTCAGTCCAGTCCATCAGTTAGGAACGATTTTAAACAAGCAGATCAGAACGGATGAATCACCGGGCCACTCTCTTCCTCCAAGCTAGTCCTGGTCTTGCACCGTCTGTCACACACACACACACACACACACACACACACACACACACTTATCATTCCTTCACTACCTTCTCCCAACACACACACACAAAAAAAAGTACTTAACATTTGGCCTTTAAAGTATCAAGGTAAACCGCTGAAGTCTATTAACCTCTACAAACACACACATATACCCCACTTCCCCCCCCCACACACACATACACACAGACTCTATAGGCAGAAATAAACACAACCAGGTAACTTTGACGAGACTCACACTACCTCATGACCCTTGCAGGAACACGCCTCCGTTATACAAAGTATGTGCCGCCTTGCTAAATGACTCCAAGACCTTTTGTGGGCTGCCTCCCTGCGCGCGCCACATACTAACCAAAAGTACATGCGGTCACAGCTGAAAGGAGACGTGCGCGAAATACCACAAATTAGTTGCTTGTTATCTGAAGCTCTCATCCGGGTAGTTATCGTCATGTGTGTGGTGGTGGTGGTGGCGCCCTGGATCACCTTAGTGTGGTGGTGAGGGACGTGAGGCTGCCATGTGATAGGATTAGTTAGATAGATAGATAGATAGATAGACAGGTAGATGGATGGATAGATAGATGAATAGATAGATAGATAGATAGACACATAGGTAGGTGGGTAGTTAGCTTGGTTGGCAGGTAGGACAGGGAGTTGATTAGTTGGTTAGATAGATAGATAGATAGATAGATAAATACGTAGGTAATTAAGTAGATAGAAAGATAGATAGTTGGATCATTAGTTTACTGACACAAGAGTACCAAAATGATATATCAGAAAAATACATAATACAAAAAGAATAATACATAATGAAATACACAATACACAATAACAAAATACAAAGCAGTGCATGATATTCTCAGTCCAAACAGAGACACACACGGACAGGTGCACCATCACACAGTATTACTCCCTTATACCTGTGAGGCGGCGGGGAGTGTTGCAGGTGATCAGAAAGGCGCAGGGAATATGATAAGGAAATAACAAGGGATACAAGTGCAAGAAAGGAGGAATACGTTAAGAATGTAATAGCACACTGATTGTTATATTACAGTTCTGCAAAGTTCTTTAACCTAAAATAGAGAAAGTTAATAAATTCTCTCCTTTTTTTTGGGGGGGGTCCCTGCAAGTTTTTAATAAGGAAATATTGCCAGAGAAGCAAGTACGAGGGAGGAAAAGTAAGTTAAGAATGTATATAACAACTTTTTTAAATATTACAGTCACTTGAAGAGTTACCTAACCTATAATAGACAAAGTTAATAAATTCTTTCGTTTTTTTTTTTTTTCTTTTCCTCCTCCTCTTTCTCAGTCTCAGTAGATACTTTTCCACGGTGCTCTGAATGCTGGCCAGGGAATATTGACTGATAAGGGTGTAGGGTACATAGCAAGAATTAATAATGGGAACTTGTACGAGGAAGTTAAAAGAAAAAAAAGGCTAAAAATAAAAGAAATAAGATGATATGAGTGTCGCTGGCTTCCTACCGCACTCAAAAATAGCTGGTTATTTCTTGTTGTTTCCTATCTCACTCTTGTTTGTTTCCATTCTTTATTTATTCTGTTCTTTACATCTTCTTTGTCGCGTTAGTGTGTTCTTTCCTTCTTATCTTGTTCACTACTTCCCTTCTTCCTCGTGCTTTTGTGTTTCCTTTTCTTGTGTCCTCATTCCTGTCTTCGTTCAGTCCATTCAGTTTATTTCTTATTAGTGTTTTCCTCCTTATTTCTTTCTTCGTATTATAAACTTTTGTCTCCTCTTTCCTTCTTCCTTCTTTCCTTCCATCTTCTCTTCTTTGTAATGTTGCAGTATTCCTTCAGTTTATTTCTTATCTTACCAGTGTCCTTCCCTCTTCTTTCTTCATATCTTAATTAGTATTCGTAATGAAAGTCTTTCTTTATTCTTTATCACATTAGAGTCTTGGTATCTTCTTCCATTACTCCTTGCATCGTTCTTTCTTCCTTTTGTTATTCAGAAGCGTATGTTAAGAGAGAGAGAGAGCAATATTTATCACCTCTCTGGCTTCCTGGAATCTTCTTGTATCTTCTTCCCTCATTCCTTTGCTCCTTGCCTCTCCGTAATGTAATAAAGCTATTCAGTAAATGCGCGGTGGATTTATTGAGCAAACTCGTACATGAATCACACGAAGAGACGAGAAGGGAGCTAGTTTTTATCTCACAAGTGTCCTGTTTCTTTTTTTTTTTTTTTTTACTTTTTTTTTTTATACCTTGTCCCTGCTATCGTTCCCTGTCCGTACCTGAGTAATGTTCTTCAGTCGCTCTGTAGATTTATATTAGATTAGATTACATGTAGATTTGTTAGACTACTTATTAGATTACACCTACTTTTTTTTTTTTTGTCTCGAGCTTTTTTTTTTTTTTAGTCCTCCCCCTTTTTTCTCTCTCTCTCTCTTTCTCTTTCTCTTTCTCTCCTTCTGTTTTTTTGTGATTTAGTGTTGTTGCTTCCTTCAGTCGATCTACGGATTCCTTTTTATATATACGCCATGGATACTGACCAGCCACACGAAACAAGAGGAAAAATGTTCATCTGTCTCTCTCTTCCGTGCAACCATACAAAAGTTACACGGAAGGGGAGGAAGGAAAAGGAAAATATGAAAAGAGGATGTGAAAAAAAAATAAATAAAGAAAGGAAAAAGGATAATATCAAAATTGTGTCACCTGAAAGAAAGCAAGAAAAGAAGCAGAGGAAAAATAAGAAACGTGAGAAGTGAAGGAAGAAAAACGTTATGAGAACGAAATAAAAGGACGAAAGGAGGAGGAGGAGGAGGAGGAAGAGAAGGACAAAAAGATAGTGATGGTGGTGGTGGTGATGAACCTATAAAAAATAAATAGAAAAATAAAATAAAATAAAATAAAACAAACAAGTACTCGAGAATGTAGAGACATTAATCATCCATCTCTCTCTCTCTCTCTCTCTCTCTCTCTCTCTCTCTCTCTCTCTCTCTCTCTCTCTCTCTCTCTCTCTCTCTCTCTCTCTCTCTCTCTCTCTCTCTCTCTCTCTCTCGTGTCTTTGAAGCAGTGTTACCAGAGCCAGTTCACACCCTCGCCAGGTCAGCCGGTTTGTCACCTAAACCATTCTGTGATGCCGTTGTGAAAGGTGGTGGTGGTGGTGGTGGTGGTGGTGGTGGTGGTGGTGGTGGTGATAGTAGTAGTAGTAGTAGTAGTAGTAGTAGTAGTAGTAGTAGTAGTAGTAGTAGTAGTAGTAGTAGTTGTTGTTGTTGTTGTTATATTGAATTTTTGTTATCGTTTAGTACAGAAAACCAGCAACATTAACTAACCCCGTAACAACAACAACAACAACAACAACAAACAAGCAAACAAACAAACAAATACACCACCACCACCACCACCACCACAAAAAACAACAAAACCAGCAACAACACTACAACATAACAAAAAAAAAATAAATAAATAAATAACACAACCAGGTTCCTCTATCACCACCACCACCACCACCATCACCACCACCACCACCACCACCACCACCACACGGTCACTACATCATGGGCAGTTCCAGTCGCTCACCCCGCCAAAGTTGTGATGCTTGTTGAGCTACATTCCCTCAGGCGGCGCGGTAGAGAGGGAAGGGGAAGGGTGAGCGTGGAGGGGGAAGTGAAGGGAGGGAAAGGAAAGGGGAGAGGGGAAAGAAAGGGAAGGAGAAGAGGAAGAGAGTGAAGAAGTGAAAGGTTGGGAATATTAGTTCTTATTTTTGTTTATTTATTTATTTATTTGTTATTTTATTTTTCTATTGTGTTTATGCTCATTCGTTTTTCTTTTTTGCCTTTTTTCCCTCTTATTCTATTTATCTTCCTATTTTCCGCCCCTTCTTCCTTTCACTTTTCTATTTTTTTTTATTTTGTTCTTTTCCTCTCTCCTATCCTACTTTTCTTATCATCATCTTTCTACTTCTTTTCTTTATTTATGTGATTTTCTTCTACTTCTATTGTTTTCTTCCTTTTCATATACTATTTCTAACCATTTATCATCTCTCTCTCTCTCTCTCTCTCTCTCTCTCTCTCTCTCTCTCTCTCTCTCTCTCTCTCTCTCTCTCTCTCTCTCTCTCTCTCTCTCTCCGAAGCTTCCCTCTTATTTTCCTCCTCCATTTTCTTTACAAATTCCTAATCACTGTTGCTGTCAAAAGATACACATTTTTCACCCCAAAGATTTTTGTTCTCCCTTTTCCTGTCATTTTCTCCTTTAATCCCCCCCACGTGTCCTTTCCTCCCCTCCCTCTCCCATTTCTCCTTCCCCTCCTGCCTCTCCCTTCTCTCCTTTCCCTCAAAAAGCAGCTTTTTTTCCAATTTCCTCTCGATCGAGGGAAAAATGTACTAATTTCCCTTATATCTGAAACCTAGAACCTCCATTTTTTCGTCTTATGTTTCCTCTCTCTCTCTCTCTCTCTCTCTCTCTCTCTCTCTCTCTCTCTCTCTCTCTCTCTCTCTCTCTCTCTCTCTCTCTCGTCGAAGCAGCAGCGGCTCATTGGTCACGAAAGAAAATGAGAAGTTAGTTATTATCAAGTCATCTTTCCGTTTTCTTTAGTGAGATAAATGAAGGGGAAACTTTTGGAAATATTTACGTGTGTCTATTTTTATGTGGCAGGACGGGTTTTGAGAGAGAGAGAGAGAGAGAGAGAGAGAGAGAGAGAGAGAGAGAGAGAGAGAGAGAGAGAGAGAGGGGGGGGGGGGGATGGCGGCGCGAGGAGGGTGTGGAGCACTATATAAAAGGATATGTATTTTTAAATGTTATCGTCTCTCTCTCTCTCTCTCTCTCTCTCTCTCTCTCTCTCTCTCTCTCTCTCTCTCTCTCTCTCTCTCTCTCTCTCTCTCTCTCATCGTGGTGGGTCGGTTTCATTTATACTTAAAATTATAGAGCTGTAAATAGTGGAGATACAAATGAGAGAGAGAGAGAGAGAGAGAGAGAGAGAGAGAGAGAGAGAGAGAGAGAGAGAGAGAGAGAGAGAGAGAGAGAGAGAGAGAGAGAGAGACCTGCCCTGCCTGAAGCACCTGCAACAAGAGGCCAGCCAGATCTCATGAGCGTTGCACCGCCCCTAGTGAGGTGGTGAGACCCTGCAACAAGTGGGGGGTCTCGCGGCGCTGAACCAGACCTGAGAGTGAGACCTGAGTAACAGTGCCAGGCTAGTCTTGGTGAGCTGCTACCTGGGATAGACTCATATTGATAGATAGATAGATAGATAGATAGGTAGATAGATAGACAAACAGATACGTAGATGGATGGACAGTTCTTTTTTACAATAAATTTGCCAGTATTATTGTAAGAACATAAAAATACAATTTAAAAAAGCGTTATTTATTTATTTCTTTTTTTTTCAAGATACATTGTTTATGGTCTCATGCAATACAAACATACTGAAACAAAAGAAAATTGGAAGGAAACATTTAAACTGGCACCTTAATGGATCCTTAGACCGTGCTCCTCTTAAATATGTAAAAAAAATAAATAAATAAATAAATAAATAAATAAATAAATAAATGGATAAATAAAATGAAGTAAATAAATAAACAAAATAAAACAGAAAATATTAATAAATCACACAAAAGAACACACAAACGCACGATAATTTCCACGTACTGAACACACAAAACTTCACTACTCCCAGCAGCCAGCGCCGCTCTGCCTTCGTACCTTTGACGATAATTGACGCACGCACGCTCGTTCTATTTGTGCAATACATCATTAGGGCTGTAAACATATTACTTCGTGACAGGACTCTCCGCCTTGTTAGTGCTTGGTATTACATTATGCTGACGAAGCAGAACGATATCAAGTAGTTAAGACTAAGAGAGAGAGAGAGAGAGAGAGAGAGAGAGAGAGAGAGAGAGAGAGAGAGAGAGAGAGAGAGAGAGAGAGAGGATATGCATGGCGTTCTATTATCTCATCTGGTTAATGAGATCACAATGGATTACGACCAGTGGAGCGCCGGCCTTTATTTTGCTTTACGATACTCTGCGTCATTAGTGTCTCTCTGTGTGTGTGTGTGTGTGTGTGTGTGTGTGTGTGTGTGTGTGGTGGGGGGAAGGGTAGGGGGGTTGTTTGGGTGGGTGGGTGTTTTTTTGTGGGGTTAACTGTGGGTGTTGTCTCTCTCTCTCTCTCTCTCTCTCTCTCTCTCTCTCTCTCTCTCTCTCTCTCTCTCTCTCTCTCTCTCTCTCTCTCTCTCTCTCTCTCTCCTAAAAAGCATATGAATAAAAAGCAAATAAATAAAATAAAATAATAAACAAACAAAAACATTTACAATCAAGTGTAGTAGGAAATTATAAGTGAAAGTAACAACAACAACAACAACAACAACAACAACAACAATAATAACAATAAAACTATCGGTAATTACAACAGTCTAATTAAAGCTGACTAATGACTATAAAGGATGAAGAGCAGATAACCGCGAAATTTATCGTTACCGTGTGTGTGTGTGTGTGTGTGTGTGTGTGTGTGTGTGTGTGTGTGTGTGTGTGTGTGTGTGTGTTCATCATCCAAAGGTATATATGATAATAATTTCGTCACCAAACTTTGCAAATTAACATAAACTGCTTTGGTTCATGTGATCACCTTGTCTGTGTTCTTTACTGATTTTTAAATTCCTCCCCTCCTCCTTCTCTTCCTTGTTTGTTTTCTTCTTTTTCTTTATTTTCATTATCTACGTATTCACATCCTTCCCCCTCTTTGTCCTCTTCTTCCTCCTCCTCATCCTCCTCCTCGTTCTTTTCCTCTTCCTTTTTGTTATCTTTCGTGTCGTTGTTGTCATCGCTGTTCTTTTTCTCTTTTCAGTGATTGCTGTTGTTGTTGTTGTTGTTGTTGTTGTTGTTGTTGTTGTTGTTGTTGTTGCTATGAATTCTTTTCTCGTTCGTGTTCTATTTCTTCTTCTGTTGCATCATCATCATCATCATCGTCTCTCTCTCTCTCTCTCTCTCTCTCTCTCTCTCTCTCTCTCTCTCTCTCTCTCTCTCTCTCTCTCTCTCTCTCTCTCTCTCTCTCTCTCTCTCTCTCTCTCTCTCTCTCTCACACAAATAACTAACACTACTGAACGATCAGGGACGAATTTAATTTAATCACGAATTCCGCTCAAGCCTAACAATCTAATCGTCCTCTTTCCTTTCATCCTGCGAGTAATTGCCTTTTGAAAACATGAAGTACTGAGCGCCCAAGCAATCCAGGTAACTTTCAGGGGGGCCAAGAATATTCCTGTCTATTTTTATACTCTCTCTCTCTCTCTCTCTCTCTCTCTCTCTCTCTCTCTCTCTCTCTCTCTCTCTCTCTCTCTCTCTCTCTCTCTCTCTCTCTCTCTCTCTCTCTCTCTCTCTCTCTCTATAATACTCGATCTTTATCTTTCTCTCTTCCTCCTTCTCTTCCTTTAAGTTTAGTTTTACGTATTTACACAGTTCTTCCACCTTCTTCCTTTCCTCTTCTTCGTTATGTTCTTGTTGTGTGTGTTGCGTTCTTCTATATAAATATACTGCTGTTCTTTCTTGCCTTTCCTCCTTTTTGTTTTCCTCTCATTACACTATTCTATTCATCTGCCCTCTATTCCTTCTATGCATCATTCTTTCTCCTCCTTCCTCTGCTTCGTTTTGCTTTTAACCCTCAATATACTGATACTCTTCTTGGCCTTTCCTCAATATACACTCCTGCCCTTCCTTCGTTAAACTACGCCTCTCCTTTACTTCTCCGTAACTCCATACCTTTAGCGTCCCTCTACCTGTCCAGATCAAGAATGCAAGGTAAGTGCGCGGCATCCATTACCTGTAGTTACCTAGTTACCTGTGACACTCAACCCTCCCCTCCCTTCTTCTGTAGCGCAAGGAAGTATATGGCGCAGTGATGGGAGGCGATAGGCGTGATGGAGGCCGTGATGGATAGATGCAGTGAGGCTGGGTGGGCATAGACAGGCTGGGGGAAGGTTTGATAAGCATCTGTTAATAATAGGTGTCTTTCTTATTCTCTCTTGCCTCTTCCGTCTCGTCCTTGTCCTCGTCGTTGTCTTAATGTTGCCTCCATATAGGTGATGCTTCCTCCCTCCCTCCCTCCTTCCTTCCTTCCCTCTCTCTCTCTCTCTCTTCTTCAGTCCCTCCCTCGCTTCTTCCTTTTTTATCCTGCTTTCTCATTTTTTTCCTCCTCAGTAAGGATTTTGTGTTTGTAAGGTGAATGTTCTCTTCTTCTTTTACCTTGTCTTTCTTTTCTTCCTTTTCTTCATTCTTGTGGTGTTTCTTCTTAACTTCTACGTCCTTCTTTCGTTGTCCGTATGTCCGTTTCTCTATGTTTGTTTGTCTACTCTGTGTTAAGTTTTGTCTGTCTGTCTGTATGTGGTCTTTCTCTTTCTATTCTTATTTGATTGTTTGTTTGTATGTTTGTATGTATGCTTGCGTATGTGTTTATCTGCCTGTCTGTTTGTATGTATCCGTCTGCTTGTCTGTATGTCTGTCTGTCTATCCATTTCTCTCTCTCTCTCTCTCTCTCTCTCTCTCTCTCTCTCTCTCTCTCTCTCTCTCTCTCTCTCTCTCTCTCTCTCTCACCCTACCCGTGATCTACGCCTTGTTTGTCTTGCATAATTCCCGCAGTTTTTCATGCATTCCAAAAAGAGGCGAGGGGTGGCGGGCGGACACACGAGAGGGAGGCTGAACGATACAATATGGTACTTTATGATTCACCCTCCCGCTTTTACTTCTGCACGCCCTTACTCCTTACCAGACCCTTCACTGCTGCAACGGTGTGTTAATAGTATCCTGTGAGCATCCTATGGGTATCCTGTGACTCCTTAAGGCTCCCTCACCGCCACCACTTGTATGGGCACGTCTTTATTGGTCTTTACTCTTCTTCTCTTCTACTTACTCTGCTTCTTCTTCTTCTTCTTCTCTTCTACTACTCTTTTTCTCTAGTCTTTATTCTTATTTGTTGCTTTTCTTTGTTTGTTTGTTTGTCACTTTGTTTGTTGTTTGTGTTCGTTTTTTGTTTGCGTCTTGTGCTGTTGTGTTGTGTTGTTGTTTTTTTTTCTTTTCGTTCTTTCTTCTTTTTTTTTCTTTCTTTTATTTTGTTTCATTTTATTTCCTTCGTTGTTCTTCTCTATCTCACCTATTCTTCCTTCTGTCTTTCATCACATCCTCCTTTCATCTTGCGCGCATTTCCTTCCTCCCCTCCTTTCTACATTAATTAACTATTTCTTCTCTTCCTCCGGCCAGTTATTCATCCCTCCCATCTCTCCTACCATTCATTCTTTCCTATCTTCCTTTCTTCATCCATTCCTCGCTCTAAGTTCTCATCTCTATCTTCTTTCCTTTTTCTTTCTTTCATTCCTTCATTCTCTCCTCCTTCTTCCCAGTTTCTCATCTGTTAGTCTTTCTCTCTTTCCTGCCTTTCTTCACTTTCTTCATTCTTCCTTCCCTGTAGTTATTTATCCTTCAGAAAAAAAAAAAAATTCATATAACAAAGACAAAAATCACACCAGTGCAAAATGAATAGATAAATAACTGAATGAATAAATACATGAATAAATAAATCAAGACAAGGCAAAAATATGATGCATGAATAAACTACAAACTATCATTCCAGGGGATTTATATGTCGTCGTTTGCATTTTTTTTTTTTTCAATAACGACTCCCCTGGTGAATGAATATACGTGATTCGATTGGTAGATACACTGGTGAATGAGTGATGACGTCATTAAACAGCATATAATTCTTGATTTATTTGTGCATTTGTTCGCATATTAACCCTTTCAATGCTACACAATTTTTACGACATAATATCCTTTAACTTTTTTTTTTTTTTTGGGGGGGAAGGTCACATGTATATAAACTGAAGTCCCTTAAAGTTACGTGGTCAAAAAAAAAAGAAAAATAATAATAATAATAGAAAATTCACCTCTATCCTCTCTTTTTTGTGTCCAATTTTTTTCCCTTCTTGCTACGAATCTCGATTAAAAAAAGATCATAAAGCGAAAGAGTTAAACTTTATCTACAGGTGAATGTGAGAATTAATGAATGAAGCAGGTGAGATAAAGTAGGTAAGTAAGTGAAGTTAGTTAAATACATATGAGTAATTGGTTGACTAAACCTGGGACCAAACTGGTGAAGTGATAAATACTGATTCACTCCAGCAGATCATACAAAATAAATGATACAGGAAAACAAGTACATTTATAGATGAATAAATTAATATATAAATAAATGGATGACTAATTGGTTAAATATATCAATAAATTACTAAATAAACAAACCATTAAATGAACAAGTGAATAAGTGAACCAATAAAACAATGATAAAAAAAAATGACAATACACATAGCGATAAATAAATAAATAAATAAATAAATAAATAAATAAACAAAGGTACATACAAACAAACAAACAAACAAAACGATAAACGAGTAAATAAACAAACAAACAACTAAATGAGTAAATAAGTGAATACATAAAAAAAAACACAAATAGACGAATAAACAACTAAATAGACAGATTAATAATCACGTAAAAAAGAATAAAGAAAAAGTAAATAAATAAATAAATAAATAAATAAATAAATAAATAAATAACCAGACAAACACGTAAAAAGCAAGAAACGGATAAACAGCATTACAAATAAACAAGGTGACACACGAGTAGAAGAAGGAACTAAATATACAACAAACAGACAAGACTCTAGAAGGATGCAAGCACACCTGTGGAGGGCAGGCAGGTGCTCCAGACACCTTGCTCTACTTGCATTACTTGACCTCATTAGCGTCGCGCCCCATAACAGATACGATAATTGTAAGCCTAATGACCCTCACCTGCTTACCTGGCCGAAGGGGGTGGGGCAGGTGAAGGGCCGGGGATTTGTGAAGACTTTACCTTAGGGGAGAGAAAGTGGGGAGGGAAGAGGAGGGAATGGAGGGAAGGAGGAGGAGGAGATGAATAGGTGAAAGGAAGTGGAGGAATGAAGGTAACTGTTGTTGTTGTTGTTGTTGTTGATATATGAGTATAACTATTTAATTCAAAGTAGGAAGGAGGGAGAGAAGAAGGAAGGAAGAATGGAGGCGAGCAAAGGAGGGGAGGGGGCGAGGAAGGAAGGAGAGAGAGAGAGAGAGAGAGAGAGAGAGAGAGAGAGAGAGAGAGAGAGAGAGAGAGAGAGAGAGAGAGAGAGAGAGAGAGAGAGAGAGAGATACCGAAGACTGAAAAGTGAAATTAATCGACTGTATGAGTATAGTTAACATGACGAGGGAGAGACAAATAAACACCGAACACATGAAAAGTAATAAAAAAAAAAAAAACACATAAGAACATAAGAAATAAGGGAAGCTGCAAGAAGTGACCAGGCTTACACGTGGCAGTCCCTGTTTGAAATATACCTACCTGTTTCCATCTATTATCTCCATCCATAAACCTGTCTAATCTTCTCTTAAAGCTCTCTAATGTCCTAGCACTAACAACATGATTATTGAGTCCGTTCCACTCATCCAATTTTTTCCTCTTTCTTAAACCTAAATTCTTCAAGCTTGAACCCGTTATTTCTTGTTCTATCCTGGTTGCTGATCCTAAGAATTTTGCTTACGTCCCCCACTTAAAGACTTCTATCAGGTCCCCTCTATGTATATGCATGAAGAGGCTGCATAACCGAGACACACAAAGATCAAATGACAGTTTCCAAGAGTTTCCACCAAAAATGAGTAAAGGAGAATAATTAAGTTTGGCGACTCGATATGAAAGTGGGGAACTCGTGACGACCAAGAAGAATGGAAGGATTTAGACGGCCAGGCACGGCAGAGAGGGGGAAGGTTGTGCACTGTGGTAACCTGGTTGTCCTGCCCTGCCTGTGTCCCTAAGGAGAGGGTTCGAGCACTATACTGACAAGTGGAGAGACGCGGAGGGGGTGGGGGTGATCCGATGAGCGCCGCATGAAAGAAGTGGGTGTTGGGTGACTATGTAGTTCGGATGTTTAAAAATGTTGTTATGTTGTATAGGGGCATATTTGTTGTTGTTACTTGTTGTTAGTGTTGTTGTTGGGGAGAGGGAGAGAGAGAGAGAGAGAGAGAGAGAGAGAGAGAGAGAGAGAGAGAGAGAGAGAGAGAGAGAGAGAGAGAGAGAGAGAGAGAGAGAGAGAGAGAGAGAGAGAGAGAGAGGCGGTGGTGGGTATTCAAGGTAGTAATATTGAGGATGTTTGTTATATCAATGTTAAAATGAAAAGTTGATTGTTTTCTCCCGCTGAGTTATTGAATTTTCATTATCCTGTCTCTCTCTCTCTCTCTCTCTCTCTCTCTCTCTCTCTCTCTCTCTCTCTCTCTCTCTCTCTCTCTCTCTCTCTCTCTCTCTCTCTCTCTCTCTGACGTCTCACGAGGAAGCCTACTTTTTATATTGCCTTAGTGGTAGTAGTAGAAGTAGTAGTAGTAGTAGTAGTAGTAGTAGTAGTAGTAGTAGTAGTAGTAGAAATAATGACAAATAAACGAAATAATAATAATAATAATAATGATAATAATAATAATAATAATAATAATAATAATAATAATAATAATAATAATAACAACAATAATAACAATAATAACAAGAAAAAACAATAACAAAAACAAGAATATGAACTAGAACAATACCGACCCAACTACCACACATACACACACACACACACACACACACACACACACACACACACACACACACACACACACACACACACACACACACACACACACACACACTGTCCAAACCACCTCCCGGGCCATCATTCAGTCAACTCGCTGCGCTACATCAAATTCCAGACAGATCATTACAAGCTCATCATTCACCCCCACGCTTTTGACTCATTCCCCTCATGCTGTGAACCGTGCGAGGCTGTATTTTCATTTCACAGGATTGTATTTTATGTATTAGTCGTCGGTAGTGTTGTATTTTCTTTTTATTGTATGTGTGTGTGTGTGTGTGTGTGTGTGTGTGTGTGTGTGTGTGTGTGTGTGTGTGTGTGTGTGTGTGTTCATTTTGGTATATTGTGTAGTTTTTATTGTTTAATTTCTGTATCTAGGATTTATATTTTTATTTAATTATCTGCCTAATACTACTATGACTACTACTACTACTACTACTACTACTACTACTACTACTACTACTACTACTACTACTACTACTACTATCCTTCCTGCTCCTACTACTACTACTACCGTCAGCTTATAAATTAATTATAATTAATTATAAATTAATTAACATTAATTAAAATTAATTATAAATCAAATTATATCCTTTCATTCTAGTAAATTAATTGGAACGTGGCTAGGTATGTAGTAGTAGTAGCAGTAGTAGTAGTAGTAGTAGTAGTAGTAGCAGTAGTAGTAGTAGTAGTAGTAGTAGTAGTAGTAGTAGTAGTAGTAGTAGTAGTAGTAGTAGTAGTATCATCATCATTAGAATTCTTTGTACACTGGTTCGCCTTGAGTTGCACGATATTGAAGAGAAAAAAAAGTAGTCGCATCGGTTCCTCTCTGGTCGTATTTTGTGAGGAGAGTGGTATTGGTGGAGATGGAGTCGTGGAGTGCTCTCTCTCTCTCTCTCTCTCTCTCTCTCTCTCTCTCTCTCTCTCTCTCTCTCTCTCTCTCTCTCTCTCTCTCTCTCTCTCTCTCTCTCTCTCTCTCTCTCTCTCTCTCTCTCTCTCTCTTTTGTCAGTTTATAGTGGTTGTTGTAGTTGTGACAAGTTTTGTAGTAGTAGTAGTAGTAGTAGTAGTAGTAGTAGTAGTAGTAGTAGTAGTAGTAGTAGTAGTAGTAGTAGTAGTAGTAGCAGCAGCAGCAGTAAGTCGTAAAGCCCACCGAAAAACGAGACGAGATAAGAATATATTACCTGTAAATCTCTCTCTCTCTCTCTCTCTCTCTCTCTCTCTCTCTCTCTCTCTCTCTCTCTCTCTCTCTCTCTCTCTCTCTCTCTCTCTCTCTCTCTCTCTCTCTCTCTCTCTCTCTCTCTCTCTCTGTGTGTGTGTGTGTGTGTGTGTGTGTGTGTGTGTGTGTGTGTGTGTGTGTGTGTGTGTGTGTGTGTGTGTGTGTGTGTGTACCGTAATAAATTTCCAGGGAGTGACGGGGTGGCAGCAAGTTACGAGTCTTTTCTGTTTCAGGTTTTGGAGGGAAATAGAGAAATGTTTCAGTTTTGTCCCAACAACAAGTACACATTACTACTTGGTTATCAATGCAGGGTTTTTCTCTTTCTTTTATTTATTTATTTATTTTCTTTATTTTTTTTTTTTGCTTCAGTTTGTGCTTTATTTATGTATTATTTATTCCAGGCTTTTAAGGGTTATTTATTTATTTTTTCATTTTTTTCTTTATGTGTGTTTCATTTATTTATCTTCTGAAGTATCGAAGAGTTGCATTTCTTGGTTTATTTATTTATTTATTTATTTATTTTTTACTTTCGTTTTGATCGCTGTTTATTTATGTATATATATTTTTTTATGTATCCATCAATAATAACTTTCTTCTTTATATCTTCTAGCTTATCTTATTTTATTTATTTTTTGTTTTCTTCAAATATTTATTAATGTATTTTTTTAACTTTTCTTTTTTTTTTCGATTTATGTGAGTTCATCTATAATTTTCAACGTATTTAAGTTTATTTTCTCAAACTTTTTTTTCTATCTCTAATTACATTTTTCTCTCTTCTTAATCTTCTCAGCTTGGGTTTGTTTATCTATAATTTTCCTTAAACATTCGTGTATTTAAATTATCTCTTTCTCTTTTTTTTTTTCCCCTTTCGTTTGAGTTTTCATGCATGAAGTAAAAATGG
>NC_087160.1:4665000-4672500 GCF_035594125.1 Scylla paramamosain
GTGTGTGTGTGTGTGTGTGTGTGTGTGTGTGTGTGTCGCCACCTACGTACGCTCTCTCTCTCTCTCTCTCTCTCTCTCTCTCTCTCTCTCTCTCTCTCTCTCTCTCTCTCTCTCTCTCTCTCTCTCTCTCTCTCTCTCTCTTTCTCCTGTCAAAACAAAGGTAGGCAAGGCAGGCAGGTTAATGAGGAACAGAGACAATTAAGGCAACACACACACACACACACACACACACACACACACACACACACACACACACACACACACACACACACACACACACACACACACACACACACACACACACACACACACACACACACACACACACCTGGCCAAATCAAGCGCAAGTTTGACGTCAATGGAAACAACGAAAGATGCCAATATTTTGGGGAAAAAGTGACGGGAAAAACGAACATTTTGACGTTGCAATGGAATATGTGACGTAAATATATGAAAAAAAAAACTTAGGGGGAAAACAAACTCAATGAAAATGATGCAGAAAAAAAGATGCGAGAGTGGTACCGAAAATAGAGAAAGGAAAGACACAAAATAGAGAGAGAGAGAGAGAGAGAGAGAGAGAGAGAGAGAGAGAGAGAGAGAGAGAGAGAGAGAGAGAGAGAGAGAGAGAGAGAGAGAGAGAGAGAGTATCGAAAAATTGATGTAAGATGAAAGGTCACGGTAAAATCGACATCAATACACAAAAAAAATAAAATAAATAAATAAATAAATAAATAAATAAATAAATAATCGAATATACAGAAAGATAAACGAAATTGGAAGGTAAAAAAAAAAAATGACGTAGACAAACAAACACAAAAATGGTAGGGAGATTAGAAGAAGAAGAAGAAGAAGAAGAAGAAGAAGAAGAAGAAAATTGAATCCAACGAAAGTAAAATAAAGAGAAACAAGAAAACGGAAAAAAAATAGACGATGAAAAGAAATGAAGAAGGAACATGAACAAGAACAAGAACAGCAACAACAACAAGAACAAGAACAAGAACAAGAAAAAAGAAGAAAAAAAAGGAGTAACACCGACGAGAGTAAAACAGAGAAACGAAAAAAGAAAAAGGCAGAAAAAAAGGAGAAAAATCAGACGATGAAACAGAAAAAAAAAGTTAAAGGAACCTCGAACGATATAAAAATACAGACAGACGGAAAAATCAGTAAAAAAAAAAAAAAAACAAGGGTGTATATTGCTGTGTATTGAGAGAGACGCCGCATTTTACTCTTACACTGTGAAGGGAGAGCGGGTGAGGGCGAGAAGAATGAGAGGAAATTTTACGCTAATTGCAGCTTTAAATTAGAAGATTCATTCAGAGAGAGAGAGAGAGAGAGAGAGAGAGAGAGAGAGAGAGAGAGAGAGAGAGAGAGAGAGAGAGAGAGAGAGAAAGAGAAGATTTTAAAGCGTGTGTTTCTTTGCTGTTTATCGTCACAGTACTGAGTGAAGTAATGAGGTCAGTTTGTTAGTGGGCGTTAGTTGTTGTTGTTGTTGTTGTTGTTGTTTTTGCTGTTTTCCTTTTTTTTCCTAATTATTGCTGTTGTTGTTTTTTTCCCATCTTCATTTAATTATTTACTTTCTTATTTATTAATCTATTTAGTTCACTACGATGAATGTTCCTATTTTTGTTGGTTCCATTATAGTTCACCTTGTTATTGTTATTTTTGTTGTTATTTGTTTTGTTATTGTTGTTGTAAGCCTTTGTGTTCCCTTTCTTTCACTCCATCCCGCCTCTCTACCCAGCTTTCTCTTCTTCCTCCTCCCTTTATCACCAAGCCCTCTCTTCCTTCCTACTGTCCTCCGCTCACTCCATCCTTCAGTTATTCCCCCTCTTTACTCCATTCCACTCCACTCCACATCACCACCCAATCCTAATCTTCATCCTCACTCCACTTTTCCACTTATTCCGTTTTCTTTATCCGACGCCACCCCATTCCACATCACTAGGCGGGCTCTTTTCATCCCCCCTCCACCTTCACCCCCTCCAGTAGTCTCCCCCTCCCCCAGGCGGCTCAGGCGGGGCGTTGCGGCGCTAAAACAGCATCGAAGTGAACCATAAATCCAATTAAGTGTCGTGCGAGTCAGGAGGAGTGACTCAATTTTAGCTCAGAAAGGACAGTGGGGAAGGAAACTCTCTCTCTCTCTCTCTCTCTCTCTCTCTCTCTCTCTCTCTCTCTCTCTCTCTCTCTCTCTCTCTCTCTCTCTCTCTCTCTCTCTCTCTGACAGTTCTATTCCTCTCATTTGTTATTAATTTTCTTTCTTTTTTTCATATTTTATTGCCATGCTTTCCTCCTCCTGGCATCATTAATCTCTCTCTCTCTCTCTCTCTCTCTACAAGCCAGTCTTCACCAATGCCCAGTACGTCCACATTTGTCTTCTGCACAGTGGAAGAGAAGAAACAATTGAATCATCTAGTTAATTTCAGTCACATTAAAGAGAAAACCGCCTTGTTGCGTCTTATTTCACCTCCTGTACAGTTATATTTGACTCATCCTCCCCCCTTGAAGCTGTCCGGCCATGACTGTACGTATGTTCTGTACTACCAAGTGTGTCTCAGTAATTTAGTCAGTAATTTAGTCACCTGAGGATGCGGGTCAAGGTAACACTGCCGCTGACTGATGCTCTTTTTTTATGTAAGAGGTTGGAAATTAGGCTTAATGAAAGTGCAGGTTCTCAAAAATTCGTCAATGGGATTATCCTGAATTACGAAGTGTTTTGATTAATCCTCGTCTTCCGTCTTATTTGAAAACGCGAGGTACGTTTATCCTTGTCCCTGTCATTGGTGGTTAGCTGCATGACACCAGCTTACCTTCGTCTGGATAATATGGCGCCTTCTCACACCTTGCCAGTACTAGTAATCTCACTCACTGGCTGGTCGACAAATTCCTGGTTAGTTCTGAAACGTCCAGCAAATTTAATCTATTCCTATCAAAAGAAAACATTATTCAAGATTATAAGACTATTTTAATTTTGGATAATCTGACATTTTGGTATCGAGTATTGCCGCGTTTCAAACCAAGACGGGGAATGCGTGAACCAATCAGAAAGCGACACCATCAGCCAATGTTAACTTGTTCGTGTGTCCTCAGGTGGCTTAATTACCGAGGCAGACTTGGCGGCACGGAGTTTAAGTCAAGTAGAGGTAATGCCACAGTCACCCTTTTTCGTTTGCTGGCTAAACAACAAAACCACTTCAGATTTGTTAAGGCGCTTACCAACATGGGGAGCGTCTCGGCTCGGGAGCTTATTAAGAAGAGACTGTGAAACTGCCCTTAACTGAGACGGACTTGACGGCTCGGAAAATAGTCAGGTAAAGGCGTCAACACATCTTATCTGCAAAAACATAAAGGAGCTACATTAGAAACAGGTAAAGAAATGCAGTAACAGACAATATTCAAGTTAAACATCACAAATTAAATACAGTAAGAATTTAACAATAAACTTTATACTGAAAAGCTCCAAAATCACTCCCATTGCAGTATATATCATTGAAGTTACTTAAATGCTGCAAGGTCTCTCTCTCTCTCTCTCTCTCTCTCTCTCTCTCTCTCTCTCTCTCTCTCTCTCTCTCTCTCTCTCTCTCTCTCTCTCTCTCTCTCTCTCGTTCATTAATGCTATCAGAAATTTCGCGTTTGATATCTGAAATTGAACAGCACTTGAGAGAGAGAGAGAGAGAGAGAGAGAGAGAGAGAGAGAGAGAGAGAGAGAGAGAGAGAGAGAGAGAGAGAGAGAGGAAGGAAGGAACGAACGAAAAACAAACAAACAAACAAACAAACGAAAGAACGAACGAATGAAGGGAGAAACAGACAAACAGACAGACAGACAGACAGACAGAAACCCCACATTTTTATCCTATACAGTGGAGGAAGAGAAGGCAGCAGACGAAGATGAAAGGAGGGAGGGATGAAATTACTAGAGACAATGCGGAAGGGTCGTGAATAAGGAAGATTACACGGGATTACAACAGGTAACACACAGCACCATCGCCTCACATCATACAGCTTCACTAAGTAGGGTGGAGGCGAACCCTTTAAGCCTCTTCAACTCCTTCCTTTCCTCTGACTGTCATGAACCTCTCACTCAAAGCCGTAATGTTGCTTCCCTCACAATCTTCTACCGTTATTTTCATAGTCACTCTTCTTCTGAACTCGCCAATTTACTCGTTATTTACTATGACCACTAGTCTGCTCCTCTCCTCTAACTGTCTCGCTTTTCACTGCTCTTCTGAATTTGCGAACCTCCTCCCTACTTATTGACACCTCTATCTAGTCAATCCATCTCACTAATGCAAGAGTATCGTCACTTATCTCTGAAACTCTCCACCTACGAGTATTTTTTTCCTTCTTCCCACGATCTGAACTTTTCCATATCTCTCCGTGGCATTACTCTCACCTCTCAGTCTGTGCACGTCACTAATGCAAGAATTAACCAGAATATTCACTCATCCCCTTCACTTGTAAACTCTAAAACTCTCTACATATTTGCTTTTCCTTCTTCCTACGACTTCACCTCTTCCAAAAATCCTCCGTGACATCTTAAAAGTTACTTCTAGGCTTGATTACAACTACAGGTTCGAGAGAGAAGATCATCTGTGTGTTATAACCATTACAGAACGGAACTTACAGAGCACAATACATCTGTGTTGTGGGACTACGACACACTTGCAATATTCAACCTTTTGTAAGCCTTAATAGGAAATACACCAATCAGGGACTCGACAGCAATAACTTAATACATCAATTTAAGCTGTAAGTTGGTAATAAACACCAACACTTGCTCACAACTGCGTATCAAATAACTTCCAGAAATATTTATTTTATTTTATTTTCTCACATTCGTCTTATCATAGTCATCATAATCTTCATCATTTCCTTGATATTACAACATCTTTATCTTCAAAATCTTTTACTATACCACCTTCAGAAACATTTATTTATCTTCTATCACCTTTTATCCCTTCTGGATGCTTCGTTTTATAAGAATAGTGTTAGTTTCCTTAATCATTCATATGCTGTCGATAGTGCGGTGACTCTCCCCAGTCATATTACACATTAGTCTCACAATTATATCACTTACTAGTACAATATCAGTATAAGACATAGGATAGCACATTACAAGGCTGATAAAGTGAAAAGCAGACAAGAGTAGAGATGAGGAACGAAGGAAGAAGGGATATCAAGGGTAAAGACAATAAAGAAACGTCTATATTCCTCACGCCCTTCACGCCGCCCCCGCCCACCGCTGAGGCCACGACGGAAGCTGTCTCGGTGCGTTTGTTTGGTGTCTTAAAACGAGGACTGGTAAAATATACACTGATTAAGTCACTGATGAAAGCTCCGCCGACGCAACTCCTTCCTTCCTTCCTTCCTTCCTTCCTTCTTCATTTTCTGTGTGTGTGTGTGTGTGTGTGTGTGTGTGTGTGTGTGTGTGTGTGTGTGTGTGTGTGTGTGTGTGTGACAAAATAATGTTGATGATGAAAATATATGTTAAATTAGCAATGATAAGAGAGTAATTGAAGAGAGAGAAAGAAGAAAATAAAGAAGAGAAAATATGGGAAAAAGAAAAAAAGAAAATAAGGAAAAAGTATAAGAAAAAGACGAGAAAAGAAAAGAAAAAAGTAGAAATGAGGAAAAAGGAAAAGAAATCATTACCACCACCACCACCACCACCACCACAAACAACAACAACAACAACAACAACAACAACAACAACAACAACAAGTAGCAGCAGGAGGAGGATGGAGAAGATACTAGCGAGGAAAAAAAAGGTATACGAAAACACACACACACACACACACACACACACACACACACACACACACACACACACACACACACACACACACACACACACACACACACACACACACACTCCCTATAAGCTCCATAATAAGACAAATCCGTAGCAGTGAAATGCTTAAAGGAAGGCGAAACATTTTGACTTCAACTAGAAAAAAAAAAAAAGAAAAAAATGTCCCTCTTTTGATCCTCAGCAGTGGCTTACTAGGAGGAGGAGGAGGAGGAGGAGGAGGAGGAGGAGGAGGAGGAGGGGCAAAGAGAGGAATCACGTTACCTGTGTGAATTGTTTTATCATGTTTTCCCTCGTTAGCTCTCTCTCTCTCTCTCTCTCTCTCTCTCTCTCTCTCTCTCTCTCTCTCTCTCTCTCTCTCTCTCTCTCTCTCTCTCTCTCTCTCTCTCTCTCTCTCTCTCTCTCTCTCTCTTCCCTTCATTGTTCATTCTATTGACTTTTCTTCCTATGTGTCCCTTGTTTCTGTCTTTATTGCCTCCCTCTCTCCTTCCCTTCTTCCTTTTTTTTTATTTCCTTTCCTTCCTGCCTTGCATTTCTACCTCCTTCCGTGTCTATGCTTCTGTCATTGTGTAGTGTAGATCCTTTTTTTTTATGCTTCTTCTTTTATTATTTTCTTTATTTCCATCAGTTTTTTTTATCTTCATTTCTCTTTTTCCTCTCTTCTTTATTTTTTGTTTTTGTTTTGTTTTCTCTTACTCTTCCCTCCTCCTTCTTCATAACTTGTATAGTCTTTCCTTCCCATCTTCGTCCTTCTCCTCTTTCATTCGTATGTTCTTGCTTTCTTTCTTTCTTCTCTTCCTCCTCTCCCACCATTTCTTCTTCCTTTTTATCGTTTTCCTTATCTTTCATTTCTACCTCCCTCCGTCCGTAGCGTAATTTTTACCTCCCTTTCTCCTTGCTCCCTTTTTCTATCAATATTCTTTCTCCCCATTCTTCCTTCTCCTTACATCTCACTTTCTCATTTCATCTTTTACCTCTCGCGTTTTCTGTTTTCCTTCCTTCCTTACTCTTTTACGCTATTTCAGTCTTAACCTGTCTTCCCTCTTCTTTCAATCTCAATTCACTTCTGTCTCCCTCTCCCTCTCTCTCTCTTTCTCTCTCTCTCTCTAATACTTCTATAGACTCTTCACTCCTCCTTCTCCTCGCCCTAGTTCACCTCCTGCACCCTTCTCCTCTCGCTCATTTGCTTCCAACCGTGAACAGCTTTGATGGTTAATGAAGAGTAAGGGAGTGAGTGAGTGAGTGAGTCTTGCTTTGACTTTACGCCCCCTCCCCCCTTCACCTCATTGCTTCACCCCATGTTTTTAAAAGGAGGTTGAGTTTATTAAGATGAGTTAGTGTTGGTTTGCTATATTTGGGTTTTAGTTAATTCTCTAGTTTTTTCTCTGTTTTATTTATTATCTTTTGGTGGGTTTCCAGGGAGGATTTTTATGTGAGGCCTGCTGAACTAAACTGGCTTATTTTTCTTTTTTCCTTTTTTTAATATCACTTTTTTCTTTTTCCTTTTTTATCGTCTAGTTGAAAAGCATTTTTTTCTTCTTTTTTGTTTTGTTTTCTTGTAAATTTTGCCAACTTTTTCTTCTCTTTTACTTATTATTATTATTATTATTATTATTATTATTATTATTATTATTATTATTATTATTATTATTATTATTATTATTGGCCTTCTCCTTTTCTTTCATTTTTTCTCC
>NC_087160.1:4682500-4685000 GCF_035594125.1 Scylla paramamosain
CCCTGCACTCAGCACAATACTCAAATACACAGACAGATCCAATTCCCATACACAAACTGAGACCACTGTTTGCCCTGCTTTCTTTACTTACCTGGCCAATCAGAGCAGGTGAACATGACGTCATCCCAGGTAAATTCAATTGGCTTTACCTGAATTTTTTTTTTATATATTTTTCTTTCTTGAGTTAGTGGGGATGAATATTTTTTTTCTTATTTATTTTGTTCTGCCTCCATTTGTGAGAGTAAAGGAGTGTGTTGGATGTAGAAAGAGAGGGCGAGGAGAGAGGAGATAGGAGAAGCGAGAAGAGAAAATAGAGAGGGAAACAGTGAGTGAATATAGGAGAGGAGAGGAGGAGGGCGTTAACGAGAAGAGGAAATGAAAATAGAAAGTTGTGAATTTAGAAGGAATAAGACAGAGAGAGAAATAACAAGAAAGGGGGAGAGGAAGAGGATTATGGAAATGAAAAAAAAAAAATGACGCAAAGGAAGGAGGGAAGATTAATTTATGAAATGTATAAGTAGGAACATAATTAGGTTAAGTAATGAAGAGAGAGAGAGAGAGAGAGAGAGAGAGAGAGAGAGAGAGAGAGAGAGAGAGAGAGAGAGAGAGAGAGAGAGAGAGAGAGAGAGAGAGAGGAAAGAAGGAAATTAAGGAAGGATGGAAAGTGAGAAAGTAAAGGAAGGACTGAAAGGAAGACAGAAATAAGAAAAGGGAAGGAAGAAAAGAGGGAATGAGTTAAGGAAGGAAGGAAGAAAGGAAGGAAGGGAGAAAAATATCCAGAAAAGGATGAAAAAATGAAAAAGGAAATAACAGAAAGAAAAAAAGAAAAAAACATAAGACTTTGAAAAGAAGGAAGAAGGAGAGAAAGGAGAAGAAAGAGAAAACAACAACAAAAATAACTAAACTACACGACACACACACACACACACACACACACACACACACACACACACACACACACACACACACACACACACCACTCCCCATCAACCACCACCAACCCCGCCCCTCCCCCATCATAACCACACCCCTCTCCCCACCTCCCAACCATCTCTGGCTACCATAACATTGCTCCCCATATATTCCCAAGCTGGGGGAGGAAATGGGTGGGTGTTTTATCTCTAGGTGGAAATGGGGAAGGAACAAGGGGAGGATGAAAATGTAAGAGAGAGAGAGAGAGAGAGAGAGAGAGAGAGAGAGAGAGAGAGAGAGAGAGAGAGAGAGAGAGAGAGAGAGAGAGAGAGAAACGGATTGTCACTACCTTTCTCCCCCTCCTCCTCCTCTTCCTCCTCCTCCTCCTCCTCTTCCTCCTCCTCCTCCTCCTCTCCTTCTCCTCCTCCTCCTCCTCCCAGTCTTATTCCTTACCTACCTTCCCTCTTCCTCTTCTCCTCTTCCTGTCCATCCTCATTCTCCCATTCATTAACCATCTCTTCCTCCTCCTTCCTCTCCATTTATTACCTCCATTTCTCCTCCTCCTCCTCCTCCTCCTCCTCCTCCTCCTCCTCCTCCTCCTCCTCCTCCTCCTCCTCCTCCTTCCTCTCTCATTCATTACCTCCATTCTCTCCTCTTCCTTCTCCTCATGATCACCCTCATTTCACTACTCATTAACCTCTTCTTCCTCTTCTTCCTTCTCCCCCTCTTCCTTTTTCTCTTTCTTCTGCTTGCTTAAACTCCTAGTTTCCTTGTTTGAGAGAGAGAGAGAGAGAGAGAGAGAGAGAGAGAGAGAGAGAGAGAGAGAGAGAGAGAGAGAGAGAGAGAGAGAGAGAGAGAGAGAGAGAGAGAGAGAGAGAGAGATTTGTATTTCAAGACACCCTTTCTACTGTAACTAATTCACTGTTTTGTTTCATTTAAGTTATGAAATTCTGTAAAATATTTGTACCACTCACAGTTATTAAGTAAGGCTGATGGCATTTGTAAAGTATGCCACACACACACACACACACACACACACACACACACACACACACACACACACACACACACACACACACACACACGCACAGGTAGATAGTTTTATTGACCACAAGTACTTTCCTGCTTAATAGATACATTACATTTTTTTTTTTTGGGAGGGGGGTTCAAATTACAATGAATATATATTGAAAGACTATACAACAACCTTTCATTTTTAAAAACCGCAAAATATGAAGCACATCTTGTATAAAATTCATCTACACAATAAAAAAAATAAAACTTTACACAAAATAGAGATTTACCATACACACACACACACACACACACAGTCACACACACACAGTAAGAACACATACCCAGAGTCACTTCATTAATCAAACAATTCAACACCATACGGAAATCAACACACGCAAAACAAACTTAGTCGTGAAAAAAAGAAAAAGAAACACGAAAAAGAATCAAAAGACCGATTATACAATGGGTGCAAAAAAGGGGAGAGAGGGAGTGTGTGTGTAGAGGAGTTTACTCACCGCAGGAGAGTGAGAGAGGAGGAGATAGTGAGAGGAGAGAAAACCTTCATTGCTCC
>NC_087160.1:4697500-4700000 GCF_035594125.1 Scylla paramamosain
GTCCGCGTGACCAAGTGAATATTTTAACACTACTTACCCAACAACGCCTCAAGCACTGGAAGGATTAAAGAAACTCGGATTGAAAAAGAAAAAGAGTGGAGGACGAGGAATACAAAGACGAATAGCAGACATATAAAAGAATAGGTAAAAAATATAAAAAAGAAGACAGATAACAGAAACACAAAAAGATGATACAGTTACCGGACGGGCCGATCTAGTTTGCTATCTTACCTGCGAGGCGACACCAATATTAACAGCATCCGACAGGTGATACCCTTGAAGGAACTACGAGGCAAAGCGGCGGGTGAACGTCTCCAGGACTCCATAAGAAAGTAGATCGATGAATATTTGCATTGAAATAACCTTCCACATTCCCTGCGATTCTGATATAACGTCCCCTTCACCGCCGCTCTTCACTGGGGCTTCATGAATATATGCGTGTCACGACCCTTCAGTACCTTGATCTCTGGGAAGACTGCCGGCGCGATGGTCTTTGTGTGGCCCGTATTCAGAAACGCTTTGGATTCTTTCTCTCTCTCTCTCTCTCTCTCTCTCTCTCTCTCTCTCTCTCTCTCTCTCTCTCTCTCTCTCTCTCTCTCTCTCTCTCTCTCTCTCTCTCTCTCTCTTTCTCACACCGCGACTATTTTCAAAGGCCACAGAGATGGTCAACAGGGTTCTCAAGACTGTTTTTTCTTTTAATAATGTATAAGTGTTGTCAATATGTGATTAAAACCGTAAAAACACCCTTAAAGATCCATGTAGTTTCAATTTGAGCCTTTTTTTAGAGAGTAGTGGAGGTGCGGGCAGAAATGTGTCAAAATATGGTTATTTTAAGCTTTCATTCACTCCCGCTTCTCATAAGGCCTTCACGAATACATGCGTGACATAACCCTTCAGTACCTTGGTCACTGGGAAGACTGGCGGCGCAACTTCTCTTTATATACTCGTACCTGAAGGCTTCACACGCGAGGCAAACCCAGTCGGTCCTTCATCTCGGTGCCCAATACTCAGCCACCTTTGAAGACCAGGTGTGAAAGCCGGTCGTAAAGCTCACTACGGTTCTCCAGGATGCTGAGTGCTTTGAACCGATTGAAGGCTCTGTTACGTGTTTCTCCGTGCAAATCAATAGTTTTTTTTTTTTTTTTCTTCTTTTAACAGAGGTATCTATTTTCCGGTTTAAGGTCTCGAAAGTCACAGCTCAGTACGGTACTCTGAGTGCTGGGTCCTCGGAAATTATTCATGTTTCTAATCCTATCAATAGTTTTCTCGTGACGGAATTAGTGGCGCCTCGATCTGTCTTCTGGTTCAAATGTTCCACAGTCCAGCGCACCTCAGCACGATCATCAAGGGTGCTGTTAAGTGTTCTGCAACGATTCAAGACTACATGTTAATAGTTTTTCGTGATGGGATATTGGCGTCTCGATCTTCTGGTTCAAAAGTTCGAGTAGGAATGGAGTGCCGTGTTAACCCTTTCACTGCGACACGAAGCGATTAGCAGCACCAGAAGCAATGCGTGAAGTCTTTATAAGCATCTACAAAAAAGTTGGTGAAGAAAAAGAATACACCTTGCAATTTCTTCCCAGTTCTTAGATTAGATATGGCTGTAGAACAAATAAAGATGTCTGAGTGATTGATAATTGGGGAAACGTGTACCGAGTGACAGTCAAAGGGTTAACAAGTCTGTAATCAGTGATGGCGAGGGTCTTAACACGCCAGAAAAGTACAGGTCTGATAGTACGAGTATCAATTAGGGGATTTTTATTCGCGTTAACTAGCAGTCCTCGCTCTCTCGTCATATCAAGGCCAACGACGTCTCCATCATCTTGATATAACAATTTTCAAGCTAATTATCCTGTAAAGCGTATCTGGTGTCTGCGCTATCATCATCATCATCATCACAACCACCACCACCACCACCACCACCACCACCACCACTAGAATCTTGATATAACAAATTTTCAAGCTAATTATGAAGATACTTATCATGCAATTTATTTATAGTACCAGGACTACCATCATTACCAACACCACTACCACCAGCACTAACCCCACCATCAGTAGCAGACGTGACAAGAAAAAAATAAATAATAAATAAATAAATAAATAAATAAATAAATAAATAAATAAATAAATAAATAAAAACCACAATCTCCTCCACTAACCTCTATCACCTACCCGTCTATTACAAGCCACCCCAGCAAATCTCTCATCTTTTCACGTACCTCCCTGCTGCCACACCCTCGTCTTTCACCGCCACTAGCTCGCCATTAAGTTTCTCTAACTACACACTGTATCCGCGCCCAGGCCATACCAAGCCACAAGTACCTCATAACCTGCTCCCTAACCGCCGCTGAACACCACTGACGTCCCTCAAGGCGGTAATGGAATAGACAGCAATTAGGTTGTTAGTGTTGTGCAGTCATTAGGAAGGTTTAAAAGGCTAGATAAATGTGTGGATAGGAATGATAGGTGGTGTGTACGTATGATTTTGTGAAGATAA
>NC_087160.1:4702500-4705000 GCF_035594125.1 Scylla paramamosain
GTTGTTATTGTTGATTTCACTCGTATTTTCACCATCATTATTACGTTTCGAGCAATTCTGATCTTTTTTTTCATTCATTCAAGTTCACGAAATGAGAAATGATAAAGAAAAAAATAATTGAAAAAGTAGACACTCCCCCTCCCCACCCCCCCACACACACACACACACACACACACACACAATCATCCATCTCCTATACAACTTTCTCCTCTCTTCATCAACATCGTCTTGTTGGCCACACAAAAATGACCCGGAGACCCCCCAAAAAAACGTAACTTCTGATAACCTACCCAAGCTACACGTACCGCCGCATCCCTATGACAGACAGTACACGCTCCGGGGCAGGTAACCACTCTCAATAAGCTCCAGGCCAGGTAACCACTACCACTAAGCTCCCTTTCACCAGGTCTGCTGCAGTAATCTAGCCACCTGAGGACACGGGAAGGTAATACTGCACCTGATTGATGCTCTCTCTCTCTCTCTCTCTCTCTCTCTCTCTCTCTCTCTCTCTCTCTCTCTCTCTCTCTCTCTCTCTCTCTCTCTCTCTCTCTCTCTCTCTCTCTCGATGGTTGGTCTATGTATTTCTGTTTTGGCTTGAAAAGTGTGGGAGGTTTGTTTTTATTTGTATTGAAACTTGTAATTGATTGGAGAATGGGATGCTGTTTTGTTTTGTTTTTTAATCTGGTACAATGTTATTAGTTTTTTAGCTGATGAAGTCTCCCGTCGTTGTTAAAATTCAGAGCAGCGTAAATAAATAGATAAATAAATAAGTAAATAAATAAATATGTAAATAGATAAATTGTTCACTAAAACACACTGACCAAAAAAAAAGAAAAGAAAAGAAAAGAAAGAAAAAGGGAATAAGGGAATTTTCTGTCATTTTTCGAAGCTACAGAATTATTTTAGAGTTTGCAGTATATGAAATAAGTGTCTAAAGAGAAATTAAAGTGATGATAGGAAATAAAAAAAAAAAAAACTAACAATGAAGGTGAAAGCAGATAGAATAACGAATGATTAAGAAAAGATCGGACGGAGTATAACAGGAATTTAAATAAGGAATGAATAATAATAATAATAATAATAATAATAATAATAATAATAATAATAATAATAATCGCCATTTTCGACTCACGCAGACAATTTTAACTAAGAATAAAACAAAATAAGTAACAGTAACAACAGTAACAACGTAGTAGACAGTAGACAGTAGCAACAGTAGACAGTAGACAGTAACAACGATTCCATCACGCCACGGGCCAAACAAAACAATCTTAAATAAAACACTAATGATTAAACAAAACAAAACAAAACAAAAAATCACTATATTCTTAACAAAACCAACATAATTCCAAGTGTCTGCACAATATTTTTCTTCACCCTTCGGCACCTTTCACAGGACAACAGAAAATGGGAGTCAGTAGTTGTAGCAGTACCCAGAAGGCCCCTCTTTCCCCTCCCTCCCCTTCCCTCCCACGCCTCATATCACTCCCACGCACCTTCCTCCCCGGTCTGCCTCCCCACTCCCCGTCTGCCTCGCCTCTAGAGCCTGAGGGAAGAAGGGGTTGATGGGAGGAAATCCTTTGTTGAAATCCGACTTAGTTTGCAGGTATGAAATGTGATCTGTGGGTAGAGAGAGAGAGAGAGAGAGAGAGAGAGAGAGAGAGAGAGAGAGAGAGAGAGAGAGAGAGAGAGAGAGAGATATTTTTTGTCGTTGTATCTATATTTTTAACTAGTCATCTGTCTGTTTGTATGTATGTGTTTGTATCTCTCTCTCTCTCTCTCTCTCTCTCTCTCTCTCTCTCTCTCTCTCTCTCTCTCTCTCTCTCTCTCTCTCTCTCTCTCTCTCTCTCTCTCTGTATGTCAGCCACTAAAAAACAGTTGTGTGTGTGTGTGTGTGTGTATGTGTGCGTGCGTGCGTGCGTGCGTGCGTGCGTGCGTGCGTGCGTGCGTGTATGTATGCCTTGCTCTTCCGTTTTTTATTACTCCTCCCCTTTCGTGAACTTGAACGAATGAAAGGTCAACATTACTCGAAGCATGAATATGGAGGAGAGAGAGAGAGAGAGAGAGAGAGAGAGAGAGAGAGAGAGAGAGAGAGAGAGAGAGAGAGAGAGAGAGAGAGAGAGAGAGAAATTCGCAATACTCTCCAAAAACAGAGAACGCAAACACTTCCCTCCCTGCTGGAATTCCCTCTTTTTCAACTCCGCCTGGCGTGAAGGGAACACATCAGGTCCTCCTTTTTCTCTCCGGCGTTGGGGGCGTGAAGGGGGGGAGGCAGCGGTAGGGGACAAAAGAACGGCCGCGCAGGAACGGATAAATAATGGTAGAATAGGGGGAATCTGATGAGAGAGAGAGAGAGAGAGAGAGAGAGAGAGAGAGAGAGAGAGAGAGAGAACTACCTATTTCCACCTACCTATCATTCTCTTCCACAAATTAGTTTCTTTCTAAATAAATAAAAAAAGGCATATTAACTTGACACTAACAACCTTAACAACCTGATTAC
>NC_087160.1:4720000-4725000 GCF_035594125.1 Scylla paramamosain
CCCGCGTGTCTGTGTGTCTGTTTGTTTGTGTGTGTCTCTGTTTGTCTGTGTGTCTGTTCGTCTGTGTGTCTGTGTGCATGAATGGTTGTTAAGTTACTAAGCTTGTGTTTCTCCCATGTTCTATTTTTACCCCCTGCGCAACATTAACTTAAGAAATAGCCCTATAAGAATTACAGAACTTTAACTAGGTACAAATGCTGACTTCATTTAAAAAAAAAAAAAAACATACAACAAATATCACTGCATTAAAACAAGTGTATATAGAGAGAGAGATGAGTATACAAAAGTTATCTAATCCTCTTCAAGCCTCATTCCAATACAACCTTTGGAGAGGAGCAGGGAAAAAAAAAGAAAAATAAACACAAATTCATAGGTTACAGACAGTTTACAGGACCTTCAAGAAATCAAGACTGTACTCGTGATAAATGTCGAAGAGGTTCACTAAAATACATAACTTACCTTAACTAACAAACAAACAAACAGACTGACTAAATGAATGACTAAATGAGCGAGTGACCGACTGACAGATTAAGTAAATAAGTAAGTACCTAACTAACTAACTAACTAACAGCCTGCCTGCCTGACTGACTGACTGCGTGACTAACTTAATGACTAGCCAATATAACTAAATAAGTAAATAAACATATAATGAGTTAATAAATAAATCATAAAACTCACATCATACACCACAAACTAATTAAACAAAAAAACGAACACACACACACACGTAACCAAACAAAGCATGCTACTTTTACCACCACCAAACCATAAAACACACACACACACACACACACACACACACACACACACACACACACACACATTCATTTCTTCAGCACAGAACTCACTACCTTCTTCCTTACATACAAGCTAAGAAAAAGTAACAATACTGATACACTCACGCAGAATTCAATAAAGGAATGTAACGCTGCGCAACTCACCCGCTTTTTTTTTTCTCAACAAAGACGCATCATCAGTTACACCACCACCACCACCACCACCACCATCACAACAACAACAACAACAGTATAGCTCCTTTCAAACAGCATACTAGAACAGCCACAGAGATTTAGCCCTGTAAAAGTAGGAATTGAGAGAGAGAGAGAGAGAGAGAGAGAGAGAGAGAGAGAGAGAGAGAGAGAGAGAGAGAGAGAGAGAGAGAGAGAGAGAGAGAGAGAGAGAAAACCGTACCCACTACAACCTCCCTACGCTTCCGGAAATTCTCAGGGGTACCACCAGAAAAAAAATAAAAATAAAAAATTGGAACCGCTCTCGGCACAACAATTCCACACACACACACACACACACACACACACACACACACACACACACACACACACACACTGCATACCCAACACGCGGACAAAACAACGGCATTACTTTCACTAAAGACCATTGGGAGTGAACGACAATAGCACGAGACAAACTTGTGCGCTATTCACTGCACAAGAACGCCAACACTGCCACATTTTTAGCGCCCTCTCTCTCTCTCTCTCTCTCTCTCTCTCTCATCTCTCTCTCTCTCTCTCTCTCTCTCTCTCTCTGGTGGTTGGCCAGTTCCTTGTCTGATAGGGTAGCATTCTAATGATACAGTGTCTTTCTCTATTCTCTTTCATCTTTTTTTCTACTTCTTTCCTTATCTCTCTTGCCATTGTCTTCTCTCACATGCAGTCGAGAAAAAATATATGCCACAAGTCATAAAGTTTGCAGTTATGAACACCTTTCAGCTCCTCTTCCTCCTCCTCCTCCTCCTCCTCCTCCTCCTCCTCCTCCTCCTCCTCCTCCTCATTTTCCTTTTCATCTTTCTCTCCTCCTACGTTTCATTTCCTATTGTTCTTCAACTCCTCAACCACCACCACCACCATCCTCTCCTGCTCCTCCTCCTCCTCCTTCTCCTTCTCCTCCACTCAGGACACAGAACCACTGGAGGGGGTACAAGGGCAGGCCACAAAACGCAAAGTTAAGGTTAAGAGCCAAACCTACGAGAAGGGAGTCAGAATTTTTCTCTCTGGAAATGCTACGTGTATGTACGAGTATAGTGTGTGAGGCGAAAGTCCCTCAGGCACAGCAGCGATGACGTCAGGTGGTGTCAATGTGAACCAGCATTTTCACAATAACAAATAAAAGCAATAGAAATCAATAGAATTACTACTACTACTACTACTACTACTACTACTACTACTACTACTACTACTACTACTAATAATAATAATAATAATAATAATAATAATAATAATAATAATAATAATAATAATAACAAAGTGAATAAATACATCAACAAATACGTAAATAAAAACCATCTCAGTAAAATCATGGAATCACGAGTGTCTACCCAAGACCATTCAAGTAAACATTCCTTGAAATAGAAATTCACAACCTAATGAAAAAAAATAAAAATTCAACATCCATAAAAAAAATTTTAATAAAAAAAAAATGTTGGTATATGCAAAGAAAGCGGGAGGGATAACCTTCCAGTAGGAGAACTGCGCCTCTTCCAAAATCCACAAAGAATTATTAACCCAATCCCAGGTCCTTTATAACAGACAACAGCAATCTTTCTTAATGTAAAAATTAAAATAAATAAAAAAAAATACCGTACTGCTTTGGAGCCATAAATGCTAAGAATTTCCCTGGTAAAATTATTAGATTAGCAGCGCGGCTCTATTCACTATTTTTTTTTGGGGGGGGGGGCTTGTAACCCCTACAATGTTGGGGACCTGGTGGGAAAGCGGAGTTTTTTGGGTGGGAAAAGCTAAAATAAGGCCAAATACTTCCTCATACCATCAAAAACAAGTAGGGAACTGCCTGCTGCTGGTGTTATGTTGTCTGCCATGTTCTTGATCTTGGTCTTGCCAGTGGGTACCTACGGGAACGAACATGGCGGACATCATAACACCAGCAGCAGGCAGCTCCATACTTGTTTTTGGTGGTAAGAGGCGGTATTTGGGCTTATTCTAGCTCTCCCCACACAAAAACCCCGCTTCCCCACCAGGTCTCCAACATTGTAGGGGTTAGAAGCCGAAAAAAAAAATATGAAATAGAACCGCGCTGCTAATCTAGTAATTTACTATTTCCCTTACTGGAGAATAATGAGATGAAGCTAGTTGCGGAAGATATTGCATACTGCATTACAATTACCAATCACAATACTGCTGACTCGGTAATCATTAACCTCGGAGAAGAGCGCTAACATTATTTCATCATTACCTTATTTACTATGAGAAAAGAAGATTGTCACATGCATAAACATCACAAGAAAACCATAAAAACACACCCTTGTCCTGGTGCTACGTGACGCAAACCATGCAGCCTTTCCCCCGCCTCGTGGCCCCGCCCCAACCACCCACCCTGACCACACTGCTTGTTTTCAATAATAACCCATATTTAACAACATAGTAACCTACCTCCACCATAATCCAGATTGTTACGTGCAAGAAACATCAACTTGTACTTACTTTAATGGACAGCGAAGTGCGTGGGGGACGAGAGACGAGTGCAAGGCAACCGGCCCTGCCTCTGCTTGGTAATGGCAGGCGGGCGGTGTTGCATTGGTAACCTTAACCTTCACCCTTCACTCCACAGTCAGCGTTATTCCTTCTATCCAAGACACCACGCCTTCTTCAGTAGTGCACCGTATCCATAGAGTGGCTCAGTTGTAGTAGAGTAGTTGTCAGAGAAATATTGGCGATGTATGCCACGTTGGCCCAAAATACTAGTAACACTACCGACAAATCACTCTACAATCCATTTAAATTTAACACACACGCCCTTCCAGTTGAATTATTCGCCACACGCAGTCGCTGGTCACTCATGTATCAGTCAAGACACAAAGCGATCATGGAATATGGATGTTTTAGCTTCTATGAACTGAGACTACGGAAACACCCTCACGCAAAACAGTAGACTGGTCAGTGTTAACATCAGAAGGAAAACTTCAGAAAAGCGCGCGAAAGGCAAGGCTACCAACTTATCCGGGTTATTCATCATATATATCCTAAATACATGTTATCTTACTTGGTTTTGTCTAACAGTTTGTATCTATTTATTTTTTATTTTGTCTTTATTTTTTTTCACCCTTCGTTTTTTCATGCTTTCTTGTCTTTTATTTTATCATGCAACTGAAATATATGTCAACATTGAGCCTCAGCTTATTTGTTTATTTATATATTTATTCCAACTTATCCCATCCTGTTTCTGAGTTATGTTACTGATGATTTTACATATATATATATATATATATATATATATATATATATATATATATAGTATATATAATATATATATATATATATATATATATATATATATATATATATATATATATATATATATATATATATATATATATATATATATATATATATATATATATATATATATATATACGAGTATATATATTATATATACTCGTATATATATATATATATATATATATATATATATTATATATATATATATATATATATATATATATATATATATATATATATATATATATATATATATATATATATATATATATATATATATATATTTTTTTTTTTTTTATTACTTGTTGATATTACCTTACATTATATACTTTTGCTTTACATTTTCTATTGCATATTGTCTTGCGCTTCACGTATTTCTTATTATACTTGCTTCTGCATATCGCTTTTAGATCATTGTTTTTTTTTTTTTTTTTTTTTTTATCATATTCATCATTATACTATTTTCTAGATACATTTGACTACCATACAATTATATTACACATAGATTTGTCTATACCATAATCTTACACGTCTCATTCGCATTTCGCAGTGCTGAGTGGCGGACGCGCACTGGAGGGCGTGAACAACTCATCTCCTTAGGTATGTATGTACTTCATTTACGTGTGTATTTCATTATTACTTTGTAGCCACGGACATTATCTTCACTGTTACTTTTTATCCATTGGTACCGTGTTTGGCGTCGTGCTGTGCTAGATATGAGAGGAAATGAGGCGGGTTGAGTACTGTAGG
>NC_087160.1:4730000-4735000 GCF_035594125.1 Scylla paramamosain
ACTACTACTACTACTACTACTACTACTACTACTACTACTACTACTTTACTGCCGTGCCTCCTCACCGTCTAGCTAGTTAGTACGAGTATTAGTCCCCAAACAACATTACCAGGATCTAAAGGTCTGTTGCTGCTTGATTTTCCTTTGTAGTCCTTTGCAATCTCCTCCTCTTCCTCCTCCTCCTCCTCCTCCTCCTCCTCCTCCTCCTCCTCCTCCTCCTCCTCCTCCTCCTCCTCCTCCTCCTCCTTCTTCATTAAACACCAGGATAGTGGAACAAACCACTAATCATGTCTTTCTTCATTTTACACTGTTCCTCAATTCTTCTTCTTCTTCTCCTTCTTCTTCTTCTTCTTCTTCTTCTTCTTCTTCTTCTTCTTCTTCTTCTTCTTCTTCTTCTTCTTCTTCTTCTTCTTCTTCTTCTTTCTCCTCCTCTTCCTCCTCTTAACTACCCATCCATTCCTACTCACCCCATAAATTTTACGTCCAAACAATTTTCTTTTTTTCTTTTTCTTCTTTTTTTTCATTGCAATTTTATCACCCAGGAGGCTAATTATCATTCCACTCACACTGGCCAAATCTCTCTCTCTCTCTCTCTCTCTCTCTCTCTCTCTCTCTCTCTCTCTCTCTCTCTCTCTCTCTCTCTCTCTCTCTCTCTCTCTCTCTCTCTCTCTCTCTCTCTCTCTCTCTCTCTCTCTCTCTCTCTCTCTCTCTCTCTCTCTCTCTCTCTCTCTCTCTCTCTCTCTCTCTCTCTCTCTCTCTCTCTCTCTCTCTCTCTGTGTGTGTGTGTGTGTGTGTGTGTGTGTGTGTGTGTGTGTGTGTGTGTGTGTGAGGGGGGGAGGAGGGCAAGAAAGAATACTACATACTTTTCTCACAAATTTTCAAACTTTCTTCCTCTCAAGTGTATGGCACAATCACGTTCCTTATTTGGCCCTTCCTCTCCTCCTCCTCCTCCTCCTCCTCCTCCTCCTCCTCCTCCTCCTCTTCTTTAGCATCATCATCCTGTCAAAAGTTGAAAATATGTCTTTATTTCAAGTTCTATTCTGTTTGATTTCCCAATTTGTTGTTATTATTTTTTTTTTTTCTTGTTTGTTTGTTTGTTCGTATTTCATCATTTGTATATCATGTTGCTATTTTTTTTCTTCTTCTTCTTTTCTTCTTTTTTTATTACTTTGTGTTGATTCCTTTCCCTGTCTGCATTCTTTTTTGTCTGTTTTGTCTTTGTCTGTGATTTTGTCGTCTTGTCTTTGTCTATCTGTCTGTCTGTCTGTCTGTCTGTCTGTCTGTCTGTCTGTCTGTCTGTCTGTCTGTCTGTCTGTCTGTCTCTCTGTCTGTCTGTCTGTCTCTGTCCTTGTCTCTCTATCTTTTTTTGTCTGTCTGCCTGTCTGTCTATTTGTATTTTTGGTCTGCCTGTGTGTCTGTCTGTCTGTGTTTCTGTCCCCTTCTCTCTCTCTCTCTCTCTCTCTCTCTCTCTCTCTCTCTCTCTCTCTCTCTCTCTCTCTCTCTCTCTCTCTCTCTCTCTCTCTCTCTCTCTCTCTCTCTCTCTCTCTCTCTCTCTCTCTCTCTCTCTCTCTCTCTCTCTCTCTCTCTCTCTCCATTGTCATTGCACCGCCTCGAGAATCCAATTATATGACGTAAGCTTGAAGATCCACCAACATCATTATAGCCAATCCAATATTCTCTTTATCTGCACGAAGGCTGACACGCTCATTGGAAAACATGATGGTACACTGCAAGAAAAAAAAAAAAACATAATAACGATAATAATGTCAACAGCAAGAACAACAACAACAACAACAACAACAACAACAACAATAATAATAATGATATGTAATTGTACGCAAGATTTGAGCTCTCCACATCAAAATAATACAAAAAATAAGACATTTTGGTTTTTTTTTTTTTATTCGACAGTACATTAGTATCACCATTTTCATCGAGGCAGTAGTAGTAGTAGTAGTAGTAGTAGTAGTAGTAGTAGTAGCAGCACCAGTAATAATAATAATAACAATAATACTAGCACTAGCAACACAGGACAAACTCAAGGACACAAATACAGGAGAATTTTACAAAAGGTTGCGTAACTCTGTCCCCAGATCACAGGTGAAAGATTAGACCATTACCTGTAAATGGCCAGGCTGAGAACTTTGAAATGGAGCACAGGCGAGGTGGAGGAGTGGAGGTACTCAACAAAGGTATAGGTGGAGGAGGAGGAGGAGGAGGAGGAGAAGGAGAAAACAAGGTAGATGGTGGAGAAATAGGAAGGAGAGAAGAAAGATGAAAAAGATGAGAAAAGGAGGAGGAAAAGAAGAATTAGAAGGAGAAGAGAGAGATAGAAGAAGAGGATAAGCAAGGAGAGAAGAATAATAGAGGAATGGGAGGAGAGAGGAATGGTGGAGAATGTGGAAGAGGAGGAACTAAAGAGGAAAAGATAATGATAGCAAGAAAAAATAAAAACACAGTAAATAATAGCAATAAAAGAAATACACAATAAAGTTAGTAAAAAATAAAATGAGTAAAAGTTGTAGTAGTAATAATAATAATAATAATAATAATAATAATAATAATAATAATAATACCTGCAAAAATAGTAGTAGGAGAAACATATTGTGAAATGGAAATATAGAGAAGAGGATTAAAGAACTGAAAGGTGATAGGAAAACAGACTGAACTAAACAGAAACAAAAAGAAAACAGAAAGAGAAGGAGAGTTTATAGGAGTGACTGAATATACGAGTACATACCAAACGACCAGTGAAGGGAGAGTCTGGAAGTGCAAAGAAGAATAACCCATCAAACTGAAGGATGATAGAAAATATATATAGACTCGATAAAGGAAGAATAGGAAAGTAGAATGTGTAGGAATTATAAAACACATGCAGAAAATTTAGTCCAGGTAAAGTTTGTATGTGAAAATTGATAAACTGAACTTAAAGGTGATAAAATATTAAAAAAAGAGAAGGGAAGAAGCTGCATAAGACGACGAGAGGGAAAGGAGAATGATCGAGTGTGGGTGGAATGAGGAGTAATGAAAGAAATATGAGAAGGACAGGATTAGTGAAAAATAAGAGTCCACGAGGATAGAAAAGAAGATGAAATGAGCTGAATGATAATTAAAGAATGGGTAAATTGAATAAAGTAAATGGAAGAGAAGAAAATGTGAGAGTTGAAGGAATGAGAAGTAACGAAAGGAATAGGAGAAGGATAGAACAACTGAAAAGAAGAATCCGTAAGTATAAAAAAAGAGAAGAAAATAATAAGAAAAAAAGAAAAACTATACAAAAGGAAAAAAAAAAGAATTAAATTATAAATATAAAAATATCAACAGTTAACAGAAAATGTACATAAAAGAAAAAAAAACATAAAATAACAAGCTAAGTATACTAGAAATTAATAACAAAATAAACAGACTAAAAGAGGAAAGGAGAGAAGAAAGAAAGGAAGGAAGGAAGGAAGGAAGGAAGGAAGGAAGGAGGATTGACTCGGAGTGAAGGGACTGAAAAAGACTGAGAAACACTGTAGAAAACTGAATTACTGGATAATCTTTAACCAGTAAACAGGAGTGACATTCTGAGAGAGAGAGAGAGAGAGAGAGAGAGAGAGAGAGAGAGAGAGAGAGAGAGAGAGAGAGAGAGAGAGAGAGAGAGAGGAGAGGGGGGGGTGCTGGAGGAAGACTGGGAGTTTGGAGGAGAGATAGATGGAGACATTGAGTTACTAGGAAGGAGTAAGATAAAGTGGAGAGAGAGAGAGAGAGAGAGAGAGAGAGAGAGAGAGAGAGAGAGAGAGAGAGAGAGAGAGAGAGAGAGAGAGAGCTTGTGTAGAACGGGAGAAACCAAGAACAAGAATAAATAACGGATGAAAGATAGTTTTTTTGGTTTAAGGAAATAAAAAAACAATAAAATAAAGAAAAAGCAACAGAGTAACAATGAAGCGATGAAAGGAGAGAGAGAGAGAGAGAGAGAGAGAGAGAGAGAGAGAGAGAGAGAGAGAGAGAGAGAGAGAGAGAGAGAGAGAGTGGGAGGGAGATAACATAGCATAGAAGACTTACGAAAGGAAAACGAGAAAGGAACAGAGAGAGAGAGAGAGAGAGAGAGAAACAGAGAACAAGGAAAGACAACAAAGAAGAACGATGAAAAAAAAGGAAGAACAATAGGATAGGAAAATAATAATAAAAAAAGAATAAATCGGAGAAACAAAGAATAAAAGAAAGAAAAATATAAAAAAAACACAAACGAATAAAGAAGGAAAATATAATTGAAGGGAAAGATAACAAGATGGCGGATTTTGGCTTTTTGTACGAGGGCGTGAAGGGAAACAGCAACAAGAGCAATAAAATAATATGAGAAGTAAGAAAGGGGAAGAGAAAAGGCGCCTGCACATCACCACCCCCCCCGGCAAGACACGTGACTCAAGAGAAGAAAGGGTTAATTTTATCCCCCTTTCCCTCTTCCTTCCCCTCTTCCCCTTGTTATCCTTCTTCTTCTTCCTCCTCCTCCTCCTTTTCCTCCTCCTCCTCCTCCTCCTCTATTAGTTATCACCCTGTTACCTTCTTCCCTCCCCTCTTCTTTCTTTCTTTCATATTTCTCTTCCTTTCTCCTCTTCCTTCTTCTTAGCCTTCTTTTTATCCTCTTCCTCTCTCCTTACCCCTTCGCATCTTCTCCCTCTTCTCTCTTATTCCTCTTCCTTTCTTCCCATCGCCTCTTTTATTCTTCATCTTCTCCCATCCTTTTTTTTCCTTATCCTTCATCTCTTCTGTCTCTCTCTCTCTCTCTCTCTCTCTCTCTCTCTCTCTCTCTCTCTCTCTCTCTCTCTCTCTCTCTCTCTCTCTCTCTCTCTCTCTCTCTCTCTCTCTCTCTCTCTCTCTCTCTCTCTCTCTCTCTCTCTCTCTCTCTCTCTCTCTCTCTCTCTCTCTCTCTCTCTCTCTAACTCCTTATTTTCTCCTCTTCTTATATCTAATTTTTTTCTTTTTCTTCCTCTCTTCCCTCTTCGTCCCTCCCCTCTTTC
>NC_087160.1:4745000-4747500 GCF_035594125.1 Scylla paramamosain
CTTTCCATCCCTTCCCTTCCTTTCCCTTTAAATTTTTTTCTCTTAGTACTACAGAGACTGCCACTTGTCCACCTGGAGGCTTGTGGACTACAGATGTGTATATATTTGTGTATAGGTAGTGGGATTGTCATGTATAGTTTTCAGGTTCTTGTTGAATTAATCATAGCGTGTTATTGCTGTGGTCTATAAACTGTCTATCTATCCATCTGTCTGTCTCCCTATCTATCAGTCTATCTGTCTATCTGTCTACTTATCTATCTACCAAGTCTTATCTGCCAGGAATCTACAAGTAAGGATTAGCAAGGTGACTGTTAGCATACTAGACAAATTCATGGATAGAGATGATAGGTGGAAACAGCCAGATATATTTAATACAGAGATACAGGGACTGGTACGTGTAGGCCTCATGACTTCTGTAGCTTCCCTTATTTTCTTATTTTCTTATATCAGATTACTTAAGACGAAGCACAGTAGAAATTAGTATAGCCGTTTCTTTGTTTTCCTTTGACGTAACCAGGAGAGGGGAAGGGAAGGGAAGGGAAAGTTAGCAGGCAGAGAATTGATGGTCTGAGTGAAGGGAGACAGTTAATACGGCGGTGTTGTCAGGTGTATTGGCAAGGAAAGGGGGACGTGGTGTTGGCTGGTGATTAAGCTATGGATGGATGTGTCGGGGAGAGGAGAAGGGAGGGTGGAAATTTGTGATGTGATGTTGCGGAGGTAGCGGTGATGGCTGGATGTTTAGGTACGTAATGTTATGATTTCTTTTCTTTCTTTCTCTCTTCCTTCCTTCGTTTGTTTCTTCCTTCCTTATCACCCCTGTCGTTCTTCCTTTCTTTCTTTCTCATTCATTTATTTGTTTTATTTTATTTATTTATTTATTTTATTTTTTTTTTTGTCGAGAATGAGAAAGACGTTACGTGTTGGGTGTTGAGTTGAGTGGTGTTGAATGGGATGGTGAATATTGTTTGTGTTGTGCGGTGTTGACTGAGGTAAGTGATGTTGACGAGAAATGTGTAATGTTAGATGTGTACTTAGTCGTGTGATACAGACAAGAACACTAAAGAATACTACAGTAAACAGCAAACTAGAACTTAATACAAGGAAAGGAAGGAAACACGATGATTAAAACTAGGAAATGAATAACAAGGAAAATGGAACAGCAACAATTACAAAAAAAAAAGCAGAAGGAAGAAAAAACAACTAAAACCAAGAAATTAATGAAGAGAATACGAGAAGGACAACAAATCAAAGCAAGGCAGTAGAAATTAATGAAGAGAAGAGAAGACAAGCAAGACCAACAGAGAGAGAGAAAAAAAACACCATTAAACTACAAAACTGAAAGAGAAAAGAGGAGAAAAACAAGACACAAACAAAGAAGAAAAAAACACGATTAAACTACAAAATTGATAGGGAAAAGAGGAGGAAAAAAAGCAAAGCAAAAGAAGAAGAAGAAGAAGAAGAAGAAGAAGAAGAAGAAGAAGAAAAGAAAACGGTAAAACTACAAAATTAACACAGGGAAGAGGAGAAAAGCAAGAAGAAAACACGATTAAACTAAAAAAAAAAAAAGATAAATAAATAAAATAAAAAACGACAAAAAAAAGATAACATACACAAACAAAGCAAAAAAAAAAAAAAGAGAGAGAGAAAAAAAAAAAAACTCAAGTACCTCCGTGAAATTCAAAAAAAAAAACTAAACCCCGGAAAGCCACAGTGCAATCCTCACCTTCATTTCATCGCCCCCCTCCTCCCCCTCCCCCTCCCCCCAAAGCAGTGACAGAAACATTCCGGCCGCGTCTTGCCCTCACTCGCCGTAGCTCCGGGGGAAAAAAAAAAGAAAAAAAAAAAAAAGTGGGCGTTTCTCAGGTGACCAAGACTCTTTATGAGGAGCGAAACGTGAACCGCCTTGGCCACTAATTGCATTTTCCTGTGCGTGGGAGTTTTTTATTTATTTATTTATTTATTTATTTATTTATTTTATTTATTTTTTTATTCTGTATGAGGTCAAGATTCCCAGAACGCCATTTGTACTGTATATTGTGATCTTTCCTAAGGCAGTCTCTCTCTCTCTCTCTCTCTCTCTCTCTCTCTCTCTCTCTCTCTCTCTCTCTCTCTCTCTCTCTCTCTCTCTCTCTCTCTCTCTCTCTCTCTCTCTCTCTCTCTCTCTCTCTCTCTCTCTCTCTCTCTCTCTCTCTCTCTCTCTCTCTCTCTCTCTCTCTCTCTCTCTCTCTCTCTCTCTCTCTCTCTCTCTGGTCTTTTTCGTGTTTGTTTTAGTCCTTCTTAATTCTTGTTTTATTTCTTATCATTGTCTGTTTTTTTTTTAACTTTTCCTTGTTTACGTATAATTTTTTAGCCTATACATTTGGTTTCGTTGTCTTTCTCTTTTCTTCTTTCCCCGCCTCCTCCTCCTCCTCCTCCTCCTCCTCCTCCTCCTCCTCCTCCTCCTCCTCCTCCTCCTCCTACCTATCTCCCTCCCTCCCTCCCTTCCTTCCTGCCTGCTTTC
>NC_087160.1:4752500-4755000 GCF_035594125.1 Scylla paramamosain
TTTCACGCCTGAGAAACTGCATCGTCGCCTTGGATTTCGTGTCTTTTTCATAGTCTTGGCTCAGTGCGACTTGATTATGCTGAGTGTGTCACGGAAATGTAGACTGATAGAGACTCACGAAGAGAGTTGGATGAAGAGGAGTGCAAAAAGAGGAGAAGGAAAGGAAAGGCAGGTTTGAAATAAGTAAAATGAATTTAAAATAGATTCAATGAATTTGAAATAAGGTCGTTAAATACTTAGATATATAGATAGATAAACATATATGTATTTTAGATAACAAAATAGCTGTTAACGAAGAGAGACATGGATGAAGAGAAGTGCAAAGGAAAAGAAGGAAAGGAAAGAAAGGTCTGAAATAAGTTAGAAGAATTTTGAATAGATTTTACAGATTTATGATAACATTGATAGATAAATACGTAGACAGATAAATGCATACATATTTTAGATTACAAAATACCTGTTAACATATCACAGAAGGTTTAGCTTTATATATATATATATATATATATATATATATATATATATATATATATATATATATATATATATATATATATATATATATATATATATATATATATATATAAGCTGCACCACTTCTCTCGTATAAGAAAAATGTACATCAGTATATTCACGTGTATGTAAATTATACCGAAAAAAAAAAAAAAAAACACCGGTTATAGTATACTTCGCAATGATCCCTCCCATAACAAACTCCCATACCCAACCTAACCCAACCTAACCTAACCTAACCTAACCTAACCTACCCAACCTAACCTAACCTAACCTAACATAACATAACCTAACCTAACCTAACCCAAACTAACCTAACCTAACCTAACCTAACCTAACCTAACCCAACCCAAACTAACCTAACCTAACCTAACCCAAAACCTAACCTAACCTAACCTAACCTAACCTAACCTAACCTAACCTAACCTAACCTAACCTAACCTAACCCAAACTAACATAACCTAACCTAACCCAACCCAACCCAACCCAACCCAACCCAACCCAACCTAACCTAACCTAACCTAACCTAACAACCCAACGTAACCTAACCTAATCTAACCTAACCTAACCTAACCTGACCTGACCCAACCCAACTCAGCCCAACCCAGCCTTATTTAATCTAAATTCAACCACATCTAACCTAAATCAACTAACCCTTATTTGACACAGTGTAACACAACCAAACCCACCATAACCTAACCCAACTGAAATATCATGACATAACCCCACTTTAACACAACAGAACCCAACGCAACACTCCAACACAACCAAATCTAACGTAACCTAACCAACACAACGAGTAGAGGAAACCTTGCTGGAATATACGAGTAAAAAGAAACATAACCCAGAAAATGAAAAGAAAAACTCAAAACACACCATTTATTTAAGCCCCCCCATGAATGACACACCTTCCCCCACCCGACTCTCTCTACTCCCCGCCCCCTTTCCTACCAAACTCCTGTCCGATTTCTATTTCCTTCCGTTTTCTTCCGATTTCTTTTCCTGAGCCTTACCTTCAGGATCACATTTCTCATTATACACGTAATAGATCTTCTGATATCCTCCTCCTCCTCCTCCTCCTCCTCCTCCGTCTGCTCAAATCCTCTTCCCGCTCCTCCCGCTGATCTTCCTGCGCTTAATTCCTGAACCAATTCTTCACGCATAATCGTGTGTGGGTGTGTGTGTGTGTGTGTGTGTGTGTGTGTGTGAGTGGGTGGGTGTGTGAAGGTAAAAAGAATAAATAGGGAAGGTATCATTAGGAATAATTTTGCGTTGTATATTTGTGGTTTATGAATTTACGGTTAATATTGAATTATTTGTATTGAAAAGGAGCAGGAGGATTAGGTGGTAGTGGTGGTGGTGGTGGTGGTGGTGGTGGAAGAGGGTTGAGGAAGAGGAAAGAAAGAATAAAAGGAAAGAATAAATGGACAAAGAAAAAGAAACGAATACAGAAAGAAAGGAAACAAGAAAAACAAACGAGGAAAGGAAGTAAGGAAATAAGAAAGGAAGGAAACAAGAACAGCATAAAAGAGAACTAAAAACATAAGACGACAAAAGAGGAAAAAAGAAAGAAGACATAAGCTGAAGAAGAAGAAGAAGAAGAGGAAGAGGAGGCAAAGAGAGAAAAAAAGAGAAAAAGAGAAAGATTTGTGAGAGAGAGAGAGAGAGAGAGAGAGAGAGAGAGAGAGAGAGAGAGAGAGAGAGAGAGAGAGAGAGAGAGCAAAAAGGAGGAGGAGGAGGAGGAGGTGAGGGGGATGGGGGGACTAATCCTAAATTCACCGGGGCTTGAGATGGGAAGAATATTCACTTTCGCTCCCCAATTTTCTGATTGTATTCCTCAATACTTACTGATGGAAGCGTAATTTCCTGCGACACCCCAGTGCTGATGTGATTTCTGCCGGGAATGGACGTGAGAGTAGCGGTAGATGAGGAGAAGGAGAAGGATAGGTAAGGAAAAGGAAGGTGTAGACGAGGAGGAGGAGGAGGA
>NC_087160.1:4760000-4802500 GCF_035594125.1 Scylla paramamosain
CCATTGATTCTTGTGGTTAATTATGAATAGTCAAGCTTTCCACGTATTCCTTCCCACTCCTCCTCCTCCTTCTTCTCCTCCCTCCTTACCACCTCCTCGTCTCATGTCCTATATCTTGTCTTTCTATCTCATCGTCTTTTTTTACTTAATTCCTTCTTCATTTCCCATGTTTTCTTCATTTTATTGTCTTTCTTTTCCTTCTTTTTTCGGCATTGCTTATTTTGATGTCTATTCCATCTCCCTGTCTACTATCTTTCATCTTTTGTCCTTCATCTTCCTTCTTCCTTGTCGTGATCATCTTTTAATTCTTGTTCTCCTCCATTTCTTTCTTCTACATTATTCTGTATCCTTTGCTTTCTTCTTCCTTCACACACATCATTATTTTTGTCTCTCCTTGTCGTCTTCATCCTTCTTCACCGCCATTTCCTTGCTCCTTTTCTCCTCCACCTCCTCCTCCTCCTCGTTTTTTTTTTCTCTTGCTTCATCTATATCGTTCACTTCTTATCTCCCATGCTTTTCTATTTCTATCCTTCCTCTCACTTGTTGTTTTCTTCCATTTTCATAACCACTTAGTCTTTTAACTCTTCCTCTTCTTCCTCGATCTCTTTCACTTCTTCATTCTAAACATATTATTATATATCCTTCGCTTCCTTGTTCTCCACTATTTCTGTTCCTTCTTGTAATTGTCTTCATCCTTTACCGTCATTTCCTCCTCCTCGTTCTCTTCCACCTCTTCGTTCTCTTCCACCTCTTCCTTCTGTACATATCCTTCGGTGTGCTTCAGTCCATTGTCTCCGTCCTTCATCACCACCATTACCGCCCCTGCCATCTCTTCCTCTTGCTCCTCCTCCAGTCCAGCGGGAAATTGAGGTCTGGCGCCGTGTTCCTAGAGAGCTTTTAGCCAGACACTGATATTGCAGGCAGTGTGTGGTGGCGGGCTGTGTGTGCCTCGAGGGCCTGCTGATATAAAGGATTGGTGGTGGTGGTAGAGGGATGAGCTCGAGTCCTCCTTCAGAAAGCGAGTCACTTCTAATTTGCTGTCTGATCGTGTTGGCATTGGTGGTTTGGTGGGTTTTCTTATTCTGTTGTTAGGTTGTTAGTGTTGTTTTGGTGGTGGTGGTGGTGATGGTGGTGGTGGTGGGAGTTATAGTAGAAGTATTGTTATTAGTGATGGTAGTGGTATTTGTTTTTGGTTGTTGTTGTTGTTGTTGTTGTTGTTGTATCGTTTATCTTTTGTTATTATTATTATTATTATTATTATTATTATTATTATTATTATCATTATTATTATTATTATTATTATCATTGTCATTTATATTATTTTGTTCATTGTTATGATTTTTTTTGTTATCACCATTGTTGTTGTTGTTGTTGTTCTTTTTCTTCTTGTCCTCTCCTTCCTCCTCTTCCTCCTTTTTCTTTTCCCTCTTCTTTTCCTTCTTTTCTTCTTTTTCTTCTTCTTCTTCTTTTTCTTCTTCTTCTTCTTCTTCTTCTTCTTCTTATTATTATTATTATTATTATTATTATTATTATTATTATTATTATCATCATCATCATCATCATCATCATCATCATCATCATCATCATCTTTAATAATAGATTTTGAGATTTCTATCATTTCTTTCCATCGTTTCCTTTCACTTTCTGTCAGTCTGTCACACACACACACACACACACACACACACACACACACACACACACACACACACACACACACACACACACACACACACACACACACACACACACACACACACACACTTCCTTTGATATACTTTATACTTTATTTCTATAGCGCTCATTATTATTATTATTATTATTATTATTATCATTATTATTATTATTATTATTATTATTATTATTATTATTATTATTATTATCATCCTCCCTCTCGCGAAACATTATTTAAAGTGATGCCAGAGTTGCGTTGCTCAGGATGTGCTGTTGTCCGTTTTTAGCACACGAAGCGAAGCACAATATACTTCAGGATGCCATGAAAAAAAGCCGTTTTCTTTGCATCATCTGAGCCACTTGCTGTGAAAGGAATAAATAAATAAATAAATAAATAAAGGGAAAAAAATGCGAGAGAGAGAGAGAGAGAGAGAGAGAGAGAGAGAGAGAGAGAGAGAGAGAGAGAGAGAGAGAGAGAGAGAGATATGGCAGTGAGGTATGAAATAGCAGGAAATTACAGTTTTTAGTAGCAATATGTTTCAATTATGGAAAGCACTCTCTCTCTCTCTCTCTCTCTCTCTCTCTCTCTCTCTCTCTCTCTCTCTCTCTCTCTCTCTCTCTCTCTCTCTCTCCTTGATGTATAATCAGTACAAATTTCCAATACTTTCAAACTGTGGGACAAAAACTTAAATTGTAAAAAGGAAGGATAGGGAAGGAGGGAGATTAAAATGGAGGAGGAGGGGAATAAAGGAGAGAGAGAGAGAGAGAGAGAGAGAGAGAGAGAGAGAGAGAGAGAGAGAGAGAGAGAGAGAGAGAGAGAGAGAGAGAGAATGAGTCGTTTCGCTGACAAACTCATCAGGTATAATGGTAAGTGTCATTATATCTAAGTGGTGTTTTCCTTGCATGATTATGAGAGCAAGCATGAAGGAAATTTTATGGTGAGTCTCTCTCCCTCTCCCCCCCCTCTCTCTCTCTCTCTCTCTCTCTCTCTCTCTCTCTCTCTCTCTCTCTCTCTCTCTCTCTCTCTCTCTCTCTCTCTCTCTCATCACTAAAGAGACTTGATAAGTATTTAAAGGAGGAGCAGTAGCCAGAGAGAGAGAGAGAGAGAGAGAGAGAGAGAGAGAGAGAGAGAGAGAGAGAGAGAGAGAGAGAGCGTTTAGAGTATACTGTAGGTCAAGAGTTCCAGATCACACACACACACACACACACACACACACACACACACACACGTCGTCCTTCTCCTCCTCCTCCTCCTCCTCCTCCTCCTCCTCCTCCTCCTCCTCCTCCTCCTCCTCCTCCTCCTCCTCCTCCTCCTCCTTCATCTCACTCATTAAGAACTTCAGTCAACCGTTTATGAAATGGCTCACATTCTCTCTCTCTCTCTCTCTCTCTCTCTCTCTCTCTCTCTCTCTCTCTCTCTCTCTCTCTCTCTCTCTCTCTCTCTCTCTCTGTCTCGATATACCGTAATGAGTTTGGTTTTAGATTTGCAATAAAAATAAATTACTAGAAATATTATATGCAGTTAATTTGATGTGGAATTTGCATGACTTGTTGTTATTATTATTATTATTATTATTATTATTATTATTATTATTATTATTATTATTATTATTTTCAGTAGTAGTGGTGGTAGTAGTAGTAGTAGTAGTAATAGTAGTAGTAGTAGTAGTAGTAGTAGTAGTAGTAGTAGTAGTAGTAGTAGTAGTAGTAGTAGTGGTGGTACTGGTGGTGGTGGTAGTAGTAGTAGTAGTAGTAGTGGCAGTAGTAGTAGTAGTAGTTGTAGTAGTAGTAGTAGTATCATCACCACCATCATCATTGTTGTTGTTTTTTTTATTTGAGGTATTAATTTTTACTCTTTTATATATTATTACTATTGAGTATAAGAAGAAAAAAAAAGGGTGAGAAGAACATTAGTAGTACACACACACACACACACACACATTAACTAACTAACTAACTATCTAACTAACTAACAGGAAATACACTAGAATACCATATCAGTCATGCAGATCAATACATTTTACATCACCTCTTAACATACCTGAGCTATTTTTACCCCATCACTGTCATCAACTATCATCACTATCATCAATATCACCAATTTCGACTTTCAGTAATATTTTTCACAAACATTCATCTTTATAAACACTTGGACACATTACTCTCTCTCTCTCTCTCTCTCTCTCTCTCTCTCTCTCTCTCTCTCTCTCTCTCTCTCTCTCTCTCTCTCTCTCTCTCTCTCTCTCTCTCTCTCTCTCTCTCTCTCTCTCTCTCAGGAAGTTATTACCCCGGCCAGGCGAGGATGATGCAACGTGTTATGACGTGTAGAAGTGGGAGTGTATGGAGCGTTTGATGGCGTCTTGTCTTTGCCTCGTCTGTGTCTCCTCTGGTGTCTGTCATTGTCGTCGTGGTCGCCTCTGTGCAGTTTCTTATCGTCTCTCTCTCTCTCTCTCTCTCTCTCTCTCTCTCTCTCTCTCTCTCTCTCTCTCTCTCTCTCTCTCTCTCTCTCTCTCTCTCTCTCTCTCTCTCGTACCTTAATTAATTTACTTGCTTAACTCTCTCACTCTCGTTGTGTTTGCTAATGTTTGTTTGTCTGTTTGGCCTGTGTGTATTTATGTGCCTGTTCCCTTCCCCATTCCCCTCCCACCCTTCTCTCTCTCTCTCTCTCTCTCTCTCTCTCTCTCTCTCTCTCTCTCTCTCTCTCTCTCTCTCTCTCTCTCTCTCTCTCTCTCCCTTTCCCAGTCGCTTATTTGTTTAATCATTATCTTAATCACTCCATCTCTCACTCTCTCACTCACTCACTCTCTCTCACTCACTCACTCACTCACTCACTCACTCACTCACTGCTTCTCCTCATTTCCTCCTGAGAGCTGCCAGGAGTGAGTGACGGGCGAGAGATAACGCAGCAGTCTTCTCAGCGCTGGGGATGAATGATGCGAAGACGTGATTGGAGGAAATAAGTCACGCTGTGTTATGCCGGTGTTGCTGAGGTGGTTCGTTTGTGGTTGTGCTTTCTTGTTCTTCTTGCTCTTTTCTTTTTTTTCTTTCTTGTTCCTTTTGTTGGTGTTGTTGTTGTTGTTGTTGTTGTTATTGTTGTTGTTGTTGTTATTGTTGTTGTTGTTCTAGTCGCTGCTTCTGTCTCCACACTGGCACTAGCACACTCTTTATACCTCCTCCTCCTCCTCCTCCTCCTCCCACGACTGCGGAATTAGCCTTATGAGGGGCGCTTGAGGGAACTCAACTTGTTCAGTTTAGAGAAACGGCGAATGCGAGGAGACTTAATTGAACTGTTTAAAATGTGTCGGGGCTTTGATAACGTAAATGTAAACAACTATCTCATCATTGACAGTTCCAACACCACTAGAAATAATGGTTACAAGATTATAGGTAAGCGTTTCAGATCAGACGAGGCTAAGTATTATTTCTTTAATAGAATTGTAAATGTCTGGAACTCTCTCCCAGCACATATTGTCGATAGTAATACAATAGAAACTTTTAAACAAAGGTTGGACAATCACCTCGCAGCAACCCCTCATATAACGTACTTTGCGCCTACATAAATTTTTTTTTTTTAGTTACTGTAGTGAATAGTATAATTTCTCTTTCATCCTTTCCTATCACATCTTAGCCTTTCCTTCTCCCTATGCTCTCTTGTTTTCCTTCCTTGACCCCTAGTGTCCTCCATCCTCTAACTCTTAGAATCTGTAGTGGTAGTGGTAGAATAGACACACAGACAAGTAGGGCTGTTGCTGTCTGTTCTTTCCTTTGTATTCCTTTGTATTCCTCCTCCTCCTCCATTTTACCCAGAGAAAGGCAATCCCTGGCATCCCTTTCTTTTCCTTCTTTTCTTTCTTCCTCCTTTCTTGGTTATCTTCCTTCTTTCCTCCCTTCCTTCCCTTTGTTTCTCCTCCTCCTCCTCCTCCTCCTCCTCCTCCTCCTCCTCCTCCAGCGCCATCATGTTCCCAGCGTTCTATATTTAAATGGCATCCCTATATTTTCTACACTAAGCACACAAAAACTAAAAAACTAAATAAATAAATAAAAAATGTCTATTTGTCTTTCTCTCCATTTAAACTTCTATTCTTCTATTTTATACTATTCTCTTATCTATCCTAACTAAAACTTTCACCTCATATCCTCTCTTATCTTCGTATCCTTCTATCTCATGAAACACTTTTCCTCTCACCTCTGCAATCACGGGGCCGCTCAAGTGTGTTCAAGTGCTTACCAGACACTGAGGAGAGTCGGAGTGATGGATACAGGTCACTGGCATCATGATTCCCGCCTTTAGAGGGTAATAAGGAGGGGATTGGTGCGCTTTTACCTATCTTTTTTTTTTTTCCTCCTCTTATCCTCGTTGTTGTTGTTGTTGGTGGTGGTGGTGGTGGTGCTGGTGGTATTTCTTCTTGTTCTTCTTATTTATTTTTGTTCTCGCTTGTCATCATCATTACCATCATCATCATCATCATCATCATCATCATCATCATCATTTTTTTCTTCTCCACAGTTCCTTTTTATCCGCCTCCTTCGTGTCTATTCATTTTTCTCTCCATTCTTTTCCTTCTTCTTTTTTTCTTCTTTTTCTTCTTCGTATTATCATCATTATTGTTGTTGTTGTTGTTGTTGTTGTTGTTATTATTATTATTATTATTATTATTATTATTATTATTATTATTATTATTATTATTATTATTATTATTATTATTATTCCTCCTCTTCCTCCTCCTCCTCCTCCTCCTCCTCCTCCTCCTCCTCCTCCTCCTCCTTCTCCTCCTCCTCCTCCTTCTCCTCCTCCTCCGTATTCCTCCTCCTCCTCCACCTTTCCCCTCTTCCTTCACTGTAGGATAATAAACAACCAAAACATGAGGTCGTTGCTCTCTCTCTCTCTCTCTCTCTCTCTCTCTCTCTCTCTCTCTCTCTCTCTCTCTCTCTCTCTCTCTCTCTCTCTCTCTCTCTCTCACCCTCTTGTTCGTATTTCATTTAATCTACATTTGTTGCCTCCCTATCTTCCTTTTATCGATTTTCTCAATTATATCCTGTCTGTCTATCTCTCTATCTCTCTCTCTGTTTGTCTCTATCCCTCCCTCGCTCCCTCCCTCACCTCTCCTTCACCCAAGCAGTCATAACCAGCAGTCCAGTCACTCCTCGCCTCTCCCTGACTCATCCCCAAGTAATGATAATCCCTCAATGAGAAAGGATCAGAGTAGGAAGGGCAAGGGGGATGAACTGAGACAGGGACAGAAATTACATAGGAATTACATCAAGGCATTACATAGAGTTACATAGGATACTTTTTTACATTACATTCTATATCGTTTTCGTACCCCAATCCTCGGTCCCTCTCTCTCTCTCTTTCTCTCTCTCTCTCTCGCTTTCTCTCTCTCTCCCTTAATGTACGGAGGGAGGGAGGGTTGGAGGGAAGGTACTATGATAATTGCTAGAGGATGTGTTTTGTGGCCTTTGCATGTTCAGGGGACTTCTACCTCTTAGTTTTTTTCTTTTTCTTTTTTCCTTTTTCTTTTTTTTTTTTCTACCTCTTATTTTTTTCTCTTTTCTTTTTTTCTTTTTTTTCTTTTTCTTTTTCTTTGTTTTGTTGTCTCCCTTCGTTTCGTCTCTTCTTGTGTTCGTGTTGTCTTCTTTTTTCTTTTTCTTTTTTTTTTCCTATGGTTTATTTCGAGAAGGGTTTGTGTTTGTGTTTTATGGTGTGGTAGTGGTAGTAGTAGTAGTAGTAGTAGTAGTAGTAGTAGTAGTAGTACATGTGGTAATTTAAGTTAGTTTTAAGTTCAGTTAGACTAAGTTTGTTGCCACTATTATTAAAACTATGCTTCTGTTATCACTATTGGTACTATTATTCTTATCACGTACAATCTCTACTACTACTAAATATACTTCATCTACCACCACCACCACCACCACCACCACCATCACAATAACAACAACCATGATAACACACACGAACCCACCCACCTACACCCCCTTCCACACACACACACACACACACACACACACAAATGCTTCATGAGTACAAGTCTATATTCATGAAGACCTTCCCTTGGGTCTTAAAGCCGCCGAGTGATAATAGTTGAGTGCTGAAGGAGGCGCTGAAGGAGGAGGAGGAGGAAGAGGAGGAAGAAGAAGAAGGGGAAGCAGAAAAAGAATGTGGAATAGAAGGAGGAAGAAGAAGAGAGAAGAAGGAGGTTCTGTTTATGAAGGGGAAAGAGAGAGAGAGTGTGTACTGCTGCTGGAGTCATGGAAGAAAATAGAAAACGGGGAAGAGGCGGAGAAAGAGGAGGAGAAGAGAGAAATTCAAGGTATAGGAGGAAAAATTGCCGATATCGGTGTATTAAGGAAAGTGTCTGCATGTTCCCTGAGGACAGTCCAGGAGGAAAATTCGAAAGGAAGACAGGTGGCCCAGTAAAGAGGAAAAGGAAAACGAGAAAGGGGAAACTGATAGAAAATAAATAAAAATAGGAAAAAAAATATAAGAAAATTGGGAAGTAAGTAAAAAAGAAACGAGAAAGGGAAACTAAAAATAAAAGAAAAAAGAAAATAGGGAGGCAAATAACAAAAGAAAGAAGGGAAGGGAAAACTAAAAGAAAAAAAAAGTTGGAAGGCAAAATAAAAAGAAAATGGGAAGGGGAAACTAAAAAAAAAAAATTATGAGGCAAGTAAAAAGGAAACAGGAAAGAGAACCATGAAGAAAAGGGAAAAAAGAGAAGAAAACTGAGGAAAATAAGGGAAAAACAATAAACACACAAAAGAAGAAAACATTGAAGGGAAAGAAAATGAATATAAAAAAAACAGAAAAAGATGGAAATAAACAAAGAAAAACGAGAAACAGGGAGATGAGAAAAGAGAGAGAGAGAGAGAGAGAGAGAGAGAGAGAGAGAGAGAGAGAGAGAGAGAGAGAGAGAGAGAGAGAGTAAGGAGTGGACCCAACTTACTAATTATCCCTCAAGACCAATAAATGATTCTTCTCTTCTTCTCATCCCTCTATTACGCCCTCCTCCTCCTCCTCCTCCTCCTCCTCCTCCTCCTCCTCCTCCTCCTCCTCCTCCTCCTTTATTCCAGCACTCCTGAGAAACATAATGCACCCTCTCTTTCTCCCTCTTTCCTTCTAGTTCTCTCCCTCCTTCCTTCCTTCCTTCCTTCCTTCCTTCCTTCCTTCCTTCCTTCCTTCCTTCCTTCCTTCCTTCCTTTTCCTCTGTGCTACTCCCACCGTGGATCCCAATATTGAAAACCATCTCCTCCTCCTCCTCCTCCTCCTCCTCCTCCTCCTCCTCCTCCTCCTCCTCCTCCTCCTCCTCCTCCTCCTCCTCTATTTTCTCTTCCTCGCTGGCGGCTAAGAGCAATAGGAAATGGAAAAAGAAAAAAAAGACTCGAAATGAAAAAGAAAAGAATTTATCATGTTGTCTATTGTTTCTTGTTATTGTGTGTTGTTTACGTGTTGCAACTTGTATTGGTGTTGGTTGTTGTTGTTGTTGTTGTTGTTGTTGTTGTTGTTGTTGTTGTTGTTGTTGTTGTTGTTGTCAGCGTTTTAATTATTATTGATTGATACGTCTAGTGTTCAATTACGTTCGCTTGGATTTTTTTTTTTTTTTTTTTACTGCAGTTCAATACGAGGATGCTGCGTGTGTATACAGAAATATATACAAATGCTAAAACAAGGATACAGTACAAAAATATACACAAATGCAAAAAGAAGAAGACGAGAATGCAGTACACACATACATGGAAATACACATACAAATGCAAAAACCACACATACACATATACACAAATATACACAATTCCTACACAATACGAAGATACAATACATACACACAGAAACACAGAAATGTATACACAGAGACACACAAATGTATATGCAATTGGTAAACAGTACGGGCATACAATACATATATACAGAAACATACCAGTGCTAAACAATACGAAATACAACAGATACAAAAAAATATACATAAATTTTAACTTTCTTTTTTTTTATTTATTTATTTATTTATTTATTTATTTATTTCACCATGAGTTCACTGGCAGTTCCACTAACCTTTATTTTCTTCTCGTCCACCACCACAACCAGGACACTTAGAATACATCAAAGGCAAATATTTTCAACTCCACATATTTTTCATTAGCTTTGCAGGAAATTTCAAGGCTCTTCACTGTGATCTTTTTGCTACCATGTATAAAAAAACAATGCTACTTTCTGCATCGTTGATTATGTGCTCTCTCTCTCTCTCTCTCTCTCTCTCTCTCTCTCTCTCTCTCTCTCTCTCTCTCTCTCTCTCTCTGTTCCCTTCACATCCCTTCCGCCCTTCATCACCACTCCCTTCCCCTTATTCTTTCTTTATTTATTCATTTTCATCTACACTGTGTTATCTAAACCCCTAACAAAGAAAGGAAACGGGGTCACACACACACACACACACACACACACACACACACACACACAGAAAGAGAGAGAGAGAGAGAGAGAGAGAGAGAGAGAGAGAGAGAGAGTCATATTTTACCACATATAAAAGTTGAATGCTCTTTGTGTTTTCTCTCGTGGAGGAAAATTACCTTTACCGCAGAGAGAGAGAGAGAGAGAGAGAGAGAGAGAGAGAGAGAGAGAGAGATCACTGAATTAATGAATGAATGAGTGACTGGTGTGGCGAATGAACCAGCACGTTAATTACAAGCCTGAACGAACGAGAAACTGTCTGACTGCCTGACTGATTGACTGACTAACTGATTGACTGATTGACTGATTGACTGACTAACTGACTGACTGATTGACTGATTGACTGACTGCCTGACTGCCTGACTGACTGACTGACTGACTGATGGACTGCACATATCGATAAAGAAACGAGTAATAATAATAATACTAAAGTCAGAGCAGGGCAGGAGCAATTAGACTCAGGCGGTTGTTAATGTTTTTACTGGTAGTTACTATGGTAGTTAATGTTGTTTTGTACTGATAGTTACTTTGAAAAGCCGAATTATAATACCAAAGCCAAGCCAGCCTTTAATTTTTCGCTAGATTTCAATGTTGTTGTTTTTTTCTCACTAAATCTTTCACTCCTAGACTTTTTTTTCTATAATCACCTTCAGTTTGTAGGACATTTTTTTTTTCGGTGATAGTGTTTGTAATTCTGTAGCTGTTGGAGAAATTAACTTACTGTTCCATTGGTCTCTTTAATAATTCTGTAGCTTAGAGAAAACGAAATTAACCAACTCTCTCTCTCTCTCTCTCTCTCTCTCTCTCTCTCTCTCTCTCTCTCTCTCTCTCTCTCTCTCTCTCTCTCTCTCTCTCTGTCCATTCGTTCATTCATTCACTTTTAGTTTAGTTTTTGCCAGTAGAGTGATCAACAAGAGCAGTACAGCTTGAATAGGTTACTGTTTGTTGAGAAAGTTAAGTCAGCCAAAAGTACAAAGGTAAACAGAATATGAGAAGTTACTTTTTATGTCACTTTGATGTTCCTTTTATCTCTGAGCTTCCATTTTTTTTTCTCTTTCTCTTTTTATGTAGAATAGTGGGAAACAACTTTTTTTCCTGTAACTTGACCTCATCTTTTTTCTTTCCCTTTATTTTCTTTTAAGCTTTCCATATTCAAGACGAAGCTTTGAGTCAGGAAAACAATACAATGATTGAAGGATATTCGTCTTAAATTTAATGAATGATAGTGATGGCAGTGATAGAAAACTGAATTAATAGGAAGAATATATTGAAGTCTATTTGTTTTCATGCTATCTGTGTCCCTTAGCCATAATAATGCAGTAGACATGCGTATAATATTTACAAAGGGAATGTTGTTTATGTTTCCAAGTTTCATCTAATGGCAGTAAAGCTGAAAGTCACGTGCCGAGCTAATTTAGTTCAATTATTCGCTCAATGAATCGGAACCAAATCAACTGCTTTTTTTTTTTTTTTTTTTTTTTTTTCTCAGTGAAGCAGAATTGGACAGAATAAATATTACATGTGGACAATTAGGAGCGAATCTCAACACAGTCCAGTGATTGGCCGACTACAGTGTTTACGATGCGCTGATAGAAGACTTTGTTTGCGTACAGACCAACCAGTATTCTCAATCTTTCATTCCTTTCACTGGCAAATTCTGGGACTCCCTGGCTGCTTCAGTATTTCTTCCTGCGTATGACTAAAACTGGCCAACTAGAGTGTTTTTGAGGTATCCAGAACGACCGCCTTTGACTGTTCGGGGACTGGCACCTCAGTGGGGCTTTTTCTTATTATAATTTTGTTGCCCTTGGTCGATGGCCCTCCTATATACAATAAAAAAAAAAGTATTCTCAATCTTTTTCTCCTCTTACCGTCAAACTCTGGAACTCCCTACCTGGATTTGTATTTCCTCCTGCCTAACTTGAAATGGCTAACCAAAGTGTTTATGGGGCACCCTGATTGAACACTAGACAGTTTGTGTAGAGACTATAGATAACCAGTATTCAAAATCTTTCATTTCTTTCACCGGCAAACTCCTGAAACTCCCTGCCATCTTCTGTACTTCCTCATGCGTATGACTTAAACTAGCTAATTAAAGTGTTTGTGAGCTGCCTTGATGGAAAACTATGCACATAGCTTGTGTATAGATCAACCAGTGTTCTCAGTATATCATCTCAGAGACAGGAGACAAAAGAAAGGAGAGGAAAGTTAACAGGACAACTTAATCAAGTGAAGAGATTTTAACCCTTTCACAGCGAGACCCAACAATTCGGAGCACTAGAGGCAATAAAATCCTCATAAACATCGACAAGAGAGGAAATAGAGGGAATTAAAGAGAGTAGATTTAGCAATTTCCTCTTAGTGTAATGCTATGAGGTGGCTGGAGGACAAGAATAGATGTCTTAGAGTAGTTAGAACATGAGAACTAGCAAGGAAATTGTTAAGAACATAAGAAACAGAAAAAAAAAATGAAATGGAGACTGCAATAGGCCAGTTGACCCTCACAAGGCAGCCCCTGAGCATCTTAACACTTACCATCCGTCATTCATAAGCCCGTGTTCTTTAACGTCTCACTGTCCCAACTCTTACATCTTTGCTGGCTCTAGTGGGAGTTAATGGGCTCGTTAAGTGTTTTCATGATGGTTTAACAAGGATCCCACACCACCATTTCTGCACCCTTGACAGCCCAGCCGGCTAATTATCATCACTGTAGCCTTTGAAAATAGTCCTAATGAGAGGAAAGCGTTTAAGATAAGTGCTGAAAACTAATCCAACCTCCTCTTTACACTATCTTATGTAATACTTTCATACTTAACTATGCTGCTGAAGTTTGTTTCCTTCATGAAAAACTCAATCTATTTGTGAATCAATTTTATGTCTGTCTACCGTGATGAGAGGAACCATTTAAGAATATAAGCAAAAAAAATAAATAAATAAAAATAAATAAATAAAATAAATAAATAAATAAACAAATAAATAAATAAATAAAAAGTTAACTTCCTCTTAAAATTACTTAATCTAATACCTTCACACTTACCACGTTGCTGAAGTTTGTTTCCCTTATCCAATTTTACGTTTATGTACCCTGATCAAAAGGTAAGCATTTAGGAATACAAGATTACACGCTGAAAACTTATGCAACTTCCTCTTGAAACCAATCAATCTAATGCTTTCACACTTATCACATTCCAGTTAAGTTAGTTCCCCTCATCTACAATCTTATCTGCGAACCATTTTTTTTTATATTCATTTCCCTTGATAAGAGAGAGAGAGAGAGAGAGAGAGGAGAGAGAGAGAGAGAGAGAGAGAGAGAGAGAGAGAGGAGAGAGAGAGAGAGAGGATGAGAGAGAGAGAGAGAGAAGAGAGAGAGAGAGGAGAGAGAGAACACTTAAGAATATAAACCAAAAAATTATTCAATCTCCTCTTTAAACCAACCAATCAAATACTTGCACACTCATCACGCCCCTATTTAGTTCCCCTCATCCACAACTGCAATTTTATATCTATCCTCCTTGATAAGAGAGAGAGAGAGAGAGAGAGAGAGAGAGAGAGAGAGAGAGAGAGAGAGAGAGAGAGAGAGAAACATTAAGGAATACAAACCAAATTGAAACTAAACTAACCTAACCTAACCTAACCTAACCAACTACCAACCACTTAAAACTACCTAACCTAATAACCCTTTCACACTTCCCACATTCCCATTAAGTTAGTTCCCCTCAACCACAACCCTTTGAACCCATTCTAGTGTCTATCTCCGTATATCTGATTTGTTGTAGCTTATAGTGACGTGTACGGCCAACCATAGAGAGAGAGAGAGGCGTCTCGTTTATTTACGCTGTCATCTTGTTCCTGACGCCACGAGTAGAGAGGGGGAGGCTGGCAACAGTGCTCGAGGGCCTGAAGAGGATGAGGAGGAGGAGGAGGAAGATGATCAGGAGGTATAGAGATGTAGAGGGGAGATGAAGAAGAAGAAGAAGGGAGATGGATGTGAAGGGAAGGTGAAGGATGGAGGAAGGAGAAGAGGGAAATAAAGGGAACGGAGGGAGGAGAATGAGAGGAGGAAGAAGAGAAAGAGGAACGGAAAAGAGGGATAAAAGGAAAAGACAGTGGAAAAATGGAAGAAGGAGGAGGAAGAGGAGAAAGGTGGATGTAAGGGAAGAGAAAGTGGAGGAGGAGGAAGAAGAGGAAGGAAGAAAGGGAATAAGGTGAGGGGAGGGTGGAGGAAAAGGAGGAGGAGGAAGAGGAGAAGGGTAGGGAAAGTGGAGGAAGAGGAAGAAGGAGAGGAGAAAGAGGAATAGAAAGGGAAGGGAAAGTGGAGGATGAGGGAAAAGGAGGAGGAGGAGAAGGAGGAGGAGGAAGAGGAGGAGGAGGAGGAGGAGGAGGAGAGTGAAGAAGTTATTATTTCGTGTTTATTGACAGAGTTGTTGGTGTGTTTGATCATGGTGATGGATCAGAGTGGTGGTGGTGGTGGTAGTGGTGGTGGTCGCTGAGGTAGTAGTAATAATAGTAGTAGTAGTAGTGGTGGTGGTGGACGTGGATGTGGTAGTGGCTGGACTGTCATAGTGAAGGTAAGGTGTGTGTGTGTGTGTGTGTGTGTGTGTGTGTGTGTGTGTGTGTGTGTGTGTGTGTGTGTGTGTGTGTGTGTGTGTGTGTGTGTCTCAGTATCATCAATATCAACATTCCATATATATCCTTCCCTGCAAATATCTCTCTCTCTCTCTCTCTCTCTCTCTCTCTCTCTCTCTCTCTCTCTCTCTCTCTCTCTCTCTCCTCTCTCTCTCTCTCTCTCTCTCTCTCTCTCTCTCTCTCTCATCCGTCACTGCCTGTTACTCCACAAGATCACTGTTGTTTGTGTAACGTTTGGTCTTATTTGGTGTTTGTGCTTGTTTAAGTCACGTGACACATACTGAATAGTGTCGTCTGTTGGGTGGCTGAATGAGAGAGAGAGAGAGAGAGAGAGAGAGAGAGAGAGAGAGAGAGAGAGAGAGAGAGAGAGAGAGAGAGAGAGTACTGTTTTCATTATTAATGCTGCAAATTTTAAGGGAGAGAGATAAAAAAAAAAACACATGCATATCACTAATTGGCAAAAGTTACTCGTATTACAACTAGATGAAAAAGGAATGTACGAAATAAAACATCACAGGGGGGAGCAGAAATAGTGGTGAAAATGATGATACAAATTACAATAATAATAATGGTAATAATAATAGTAATAATAATAATAATAATAATAATAATAATAATAATAATAATAATAATAATACTAATAATAATAATGAAAAGCAACAAAAACAACAACAACAACTACTTTTACTACTACTACTACTACTACTACTACTACTACTATATCATCATCAACAACAACAACAACAACAACCGCTACTACTAATACTACTATAACAACACCAACAATAAGTACAACAATACTAATATCAGTAACAACAATAATAACAATAACAAAAAAACAATAACCCAAATAACAATAATAATAATAATAATAATAATAATAATAACAATAATAATAATAATAATAATAATAATTCCAACACATTCCATACGGAGCAAACAAGCAAGCAACGAAGCAGTTTCGAAACCACACACACACACACACACACACACACACACACACACACACACACACACACACACACACTACACACGTTTCAAGCTCAGGGTTCAAGAGCTGCGATCCGAGGCTTCACGACCCTTGATTAAAGCGAAGCAGTGGAAAGCGGGAGACGAACCATTTAAGAAGAGGAAGTTCACGCAGCTCGAGGGACTAAAGTTGGCCTGGACGCTGCGGAAAAGTTGTCTTACTGATGTGGCGAAAAATGTAATTGACAGTGGAAGCAAGATAACGAGAGGGAAGCCAGGATGACTCTCACACACACACACACACACGAGGAAGTGGTGTGTGCAGATACTAACCAAATTTAAAGATTTTTTTTTTCTTTTTATCAGTTTATTTTGACTATAAAGCAACAAACGTAGTACAGTAATTATTTCTACATATACTTGTTACTCTTGACACGCAGAATACTGTCATTTGGCAATACCTAATGCCGGAAGAAAAAAATTAGGTAAATATACAGTAAGCTCTCTCTCTCTCTCTCTCTCTCTCTCTCTCTCTCTCTCTCTCTCTCTCTCTCTCTCTCTCTCTCTCTCTCTGTCATGGTGCCTATATCATAATTACCGCCACTTAGCCTCAGCAAAAAGTGTAATTTCCTCATCATCACACAAACGTCACGACCTGATTTATTCCCCGCGCTGATGAACGAGTCCCCACCTGCTACGTGGGCGTGGGGCTGTGCTGGTGGTTGTCATTCCCCCACCACGCTCTTCGTATACCCGGGGTGTATTCTCAAACATGTTGGGACAATTTTCAGAAACCCTTTGCTCTCTCACCACGACTGTTTTCAAAGGCCACAGAGATGATTAGCCAGGCTTTCAAGAGTGTTTCTCCTGTTAATAACTACAGTAAACAACAACTAGGAAATCAAACATGACGAACGAAACAAACTCGTGAATTTTAACAAAGCGAGACACGAAAGAATTAATACTTAGGAAACTAACGCGTACATTAAAGACACGAGAAAGAAAAACACCATCAACAACTCACGAAATAAAGATGGCAAGGGTGACAGGGGAAGAAGACTTGCTTTTCGAGGTAAATGACGTTTATTTCCATGTTATAAGGGAAAATAAACTAACACGTGTGGCTTCATGACGTAAGAAACACAAGAGAAACAAATGTCTGGAGGAACAGGACCCCGAGCAAAGAGGTATAACGAAACCTAATCTAACCTAACCTAATGAAATCTAACCCAACCCAACCTAACCTAACCTAACCTAACCAAAACCTAACTTAATCTAAGCTAACCTAACCTAATTTAACCTAACCTTCAAAACATCATTACAAACAACAAAATCAAGTAGACAAGGGTAACTAAACTAAACACATGTGCTCTGATGACGTAAGAAACACAAGAGAAACAAGTAGTAGAGAGACAGGACCCCAAACGCCTAAGAAACAAGCGTAACGAAACCTAACCTTCAAAACCCAGTGGAGAGGCGAGGCACCAGAGTGACCGACGCGGCATCAGCCATGTAGGTCCCCAGAAGGCGGCTGTTGTGAAGTGACTGCTCGCGGTACACCAGGTGGATGTCCTCGCTGTACAGGTCCCACACTCGCCCCAGTATTGCCTTCAGCTGCAACACGCTCCTGTGGCCCCACGTCTGCACCACCAGGGACTGTCCTTGAAGGGTTCGCACAGTCACCGTCAGAGGGCCCTCGTAGCACCCGCTGGCGTTCATGTTTTTTTCTGGCTTTTTCTTTTACTTTTTTTTTCTTGTTCTTAAAGTTTATGAAATCATAGCAACAATGCGATCTTGGGATTTTTTGCAAAGAAAGAGTGCGGTTTGTTTGAAATGTATAGGGAAGTGTAAATATGTGTGTGTAAGGGGGCAGGGGGTAAGAGTAAGGGTAGAGAAGGGTTCGTCTTAGAGAGAGAGAGAGAGAGAGAGAGCTGACATAATTAATTGCATGACTCAACAATACCTACGGTCATATAGCGTCGATACACACACAAACAAACATACAAATAATCACACATACACAGGCAGACAAACAGGCAGAGAGTGAGTGAGAGAGAGAGAGGCAATTACATCTCTCAATAAACAGACAGACTGGACTCTTTTTTTTTTTTTTTTTAACCGTAGACAGACAGATGATTGAAAAAACTGACTGATGGGTAGACAGATTTCTCGTTACCTCTTGTCGGGCGCAGATAAAATAGAGCAAGTGAACACGTCCCAACACGACAGTCGCGCTTGTTCATTTGGCGGGATGCAGCTCAGTCCATTCGTTATTTTGGCAAGGATGTATGAGCTGTGTGTGTGTGTGTGTGTGTGTGTGTGTGTGTGTGTGTGTGTGTCTCTCTCTCTCTCTCTCTCTCTCTCTCTCTCTCTCTCTCTCTCTCTCTCTCTCTCTCTGGTATTTATTTTTCCAATTTGTGCGTGGATCTTAACTATATCTGAGCTACTGTGTTTTAACTTAATTATTGTCATCGTCGTTACCCTCCCCCTCCTCCTTTTCCTCCTCCTCCTCCTCCTCCTCCTCCTCCTCCGCCTCCAGAGCAGCACACGCCTTCAGAACTCTTCCAACTATAACTAACCGTCACAACACCAAATATATCAATCTCACAGACGTATTCCTCCCCGCATCTGTAGCAGACAATCATCACACACTTTGTAGCAGATGAAGCAACACCTCATGAAGCAACCACCATGCCTTACTTTCACAGCACACTTGGCTCACCTTTCCCTAATTACCAATCACTTTGAGACACCTTTACTTGTTCTGCAGCCAAATCCGATCTTTGAACTGGGAAGATATTGCGAAATGTATTTTTTCATCGTAAACTTTTTGCTTATAAAAAAAATATAAAAACTTCACGCATTGTTTCTGGTGCTGCTAATTGCTTCGTGTCGCGGTGAAAGGGTTAAATATCTCACACTTGACCATCACTCTCCCTCTCTCTCCCACAGATAACCAACCAACACGGATCTCTTCAATTCACGATGCTGTCCATGAATGACACAGACATGGCGGGCAGCGGGGACTCGCCCTTAGTGGTGGAAGACGACTACATTCTGAGCTCCAATGAGAGTTACCAGAAGACCATGGATGAGATGTGCCTGGAAACCTACAACACCACGATGCCCACGCCCCGCCTGATGCGCTTCGTGGTGTACGGCGTGCTGCTCACCTCCGTGGGGCTCCTGGGCCTCGCCGGGAACTTCATCTCCATCACCATTCTCTCCAGGTGGGTTGTGGTTGCTGGTGTGGCTTATTCTAAGACACCGCTGCAAAAGGAAGAGGTCTGGGGAGGGGTGGGAGGAGGAACGTGAGGAAAAGGACGAGGAGGAGGAGGAGTAGGGGTAGTGGAGGACGAGGAAAAAGAGAAGAAGGACAAGGAGGAGGAGGAAAAAGAGGAGAAGGGACAAGAGGAGGAGAAGAAAGACGAGGAGGAGGGGAAGAAGGGATAGTGAAGGACGAGGAGAACAAGGAGAACAATTAAAAAGGAATATAAGCAGCAGCAGATCCGTAGGTCCTTTTTAGGCTACCTGATTTCACTATTATACACTAATTACTAGCACAAAGACTACGATAATTGCTAAGAGGAGGAGGAGGAGGAGGAGGAGAAGAAGAACAAGAACAACAAAAAATCTCACTTGCAAAAAAAAAATATTGCTTGAGAAAATGTATGTTATCCAAAATTAATTATCATATACATCCTTTAATTAATCCTCTCACTGGTAATGTTTCTGATTTTTTTGTTTATTTTTATTATTATTCTAGGGAGGGGAGAGCATAGTGGGTGAGGCTTGTTCATTTACTGACTGACTTTGCCCTGTAAGCCAGTCTCCCTCACACCTTAGAAGGGCACGATACCCGCGTGTCATCTGAGTTATCCTTTTTTATTATTAGCTCAACAGGAAGCAAAACAACAGTAATTAAAGCAACTGACGCTGAGAGACGTGCACTGCTCCCTCACTCCTGCCGCGGCCTCTACTCCTTCTAAATCTTGCTTCAAACTTGCGCCGTGTTTCATAAAGTTTGAGTACTATCCATAGAAGTGAAAGGGTTAGTTGATAGGTCTTTGGATTGTAAGAAAAATAAGTAATAATAATAATAATAATAATAATAATAATAATAATAATAATAATAATAATAATAATAATAATAATAAAAGTAAAATAAGCTAAAATAAGTTGTCGCTTGAAAAATTAAAAAAAGTGCTATCATTAATCACTATGCCTGTGTTTCCTCATTAGTACGACTGTGGGGCTTTTGGATTAAGACAAAGAAAAAACTTATTTAAACAGAGAAACTAATAAGTAAAAAAAAATATTAAGAGAAAGAATACACTTTCATGGATTACTTGCGAATTCCAACTTTCAAAATTTTATCATTATTATTACTGGGAGAAGATGTAAAGAAGAAAGGGTCTGACGAGGTAAGCTTATTTCCCGACTTGTTTCGCTATCTGCTTCAGTTCCCTTGAAGAAGCACGCAGCGAAACTAGCCGGGAAATAGACTGACCTCGCCACTCCCGCTTTTTCTTACACCTTCTTCCTCCACTTGTCCAAAATGTCTCAGCATTATTATTATTATTATTATTATTATTATTATTATTATTATTATTATTATTATTATTATTATTATTATTGTTGTTGTTCTTGTTATGATGATATTTACTCTCTCTCTCTCTCTCTCTCTCTCTCTCTCTCTCTCTCTCTCTCTCTCTCTCTCTCTCTCTCTCTCTCTCTCTCTCTCTCTCTCTCTCTCTCTCTCTCTCTCACCACCACCACCACCACCACCACCACCACCACCACCACCGTCTCACGCCCCCGTCCCTCCGCCAGACCCAAGATGCAGTCCTCCATCAACTGTTGCCTGATCGGCCTCACCTCCTTCGACATGATCGTCACCACCACGTCCATCCTGATGTTCGGCCTGCCGGAGATTTGCGAGTACACACAGACGATGGAATGGTACTCGCAGGGCATCTACCAGCTCATCACGCCCATCATCTTCCCCCTCGCCCTCATCGCGCAGACGGGCTCCGTGTACCTCACCGTCACTGTGACCCTGGAGCGGTACATAGCCGTGTGCCGCCCCCTCAGAGCACGCGTGTTATGTACCTACGGCAGGGCGAAGATATACGTGATGAGTGTGGCTTTTCTCTCCATCCTGTACAACCTGCCGCGGTTCTGGGAGGTGACCACGAAGGTGAGCCATGTCAGGCTTCGTTCTTTCCGTGGTTTTCATAGTCATCTGATCTGACAAATGTTTATTTCATGTATACGTTTCTCTAAAAGCTTAGTCTCAATAGCTGTTTGTCTACTTATCCGTACAATGTTTAATGTTTTTCTTTTGTAATAACAAGCATAATAAAGTGTAAAGTGTTTTAAAGTGACGTCTTCAAGTTGTATAAGGGATATAACAAGGTTGACGTAGGCAAAATTCTCAGGGTCAGTAATCAAGATAGGACGAGAAATGATGAGTTGAAAACTAAGAAAATATCACAGTACTTCATCTTTGTTACTTTTGTTCACCGAATATGAAAATTATCCACAAAACTTGACATGAGAACACTAGAAGAATGTTTATTTCGTCTTTGTTGTGGTTCCTCCCACTAAATGAAGGGTTATCTCTAGAAGCTAACATGAAAATATTTTAGAATGGCGCATTACTTTATCTGTGCTGTTATTACTTCCATTATATGAAGAAAAATGTACAGAACCTGACATGAAAGCATTTTAAGATATCACATTAATTTATCTTTGCACTGTTTCTCTTTTTTTTTTTTATTAAGAATAATGTAAACAAACTGACATGGCAGTATTTTAAGATACCATAGTGTCTCATCTCTGTCACTATATGAAGAACGATTTTGAAGTAACCTAAACCCAACCTTCCCCTCCGGACAGGAATGTTTCACTGATGACGAGAAAACCCTGAGAATCGTGATCCCTACCCAGCTAAGACTCAACTCCTTCTACATCGAGTTCTACATCATGTGGCTGTACCTCTTCGTGATGTACCTCGTCCCCTTCCTCTGCCTCATGATCTTCAACTTCTTCATTTATAGAGAGGTGAGTTAGCCAGCATTAATATTAATCCTCTGACTGATAATTCTCTCTCTCTCTCTCTCTCTCTCTCTCTCTCTCTCTCTCTCTCTCTCTCTCTCTCTCTCTCTCTCTCTCTCTCTCTCTCTCTCTCTCTCTCTCTCTCTCTCTCTCTCTCTCTCAAATGTTTAGTTACAAGTATTTGTTTTAACCACACACACACACACACACACACACACACACACACACACACACACACACACACACACACACACACACACACACACATCAGGAAGGAGTATCTTGTGAAAGGTGCACCTCCTTCTATACTGACGAGTGTTGTGTCTTGCAGGTTCGCGCCGCCAACCACGAGCGGCAGCAGCTGTCCCGGCTGCAGAGGAAGGAGATCGGGCTGGCCGTGATGCTGCTGGTGGTGGTGTCGGTGTTCTTCCTGTGCAACGTGCTGGCCTTCATCATCAACATCCTGGAACTCATGGCCATCGTGGTGGAGGAGCTCACCATGACCAGCAACCTGCTCGTCACTATCAACTCGTCAGTCAACTTCATCATCTACTGCATCTTCGGACAGAAGTTCCGCAAACTGCTCCTTCAGATGTTCTGCTCCAGTCTGCTACCCCGGGTGGCGCGGGATTCCGAATCTGCCGTCATCCGCAACAACAGTGTATACGGCGAGTCCCGCGCCTACACTAACGGCAAGACCGAGACCTTCCGGTTATCGTCGTGGGACGCGTCGCATCAGGGTAGGGTGCTGCAGGCACACAACACCCGCGGCCACCACGGCTTCTGTGGACAGTCGTGGCGCACCTCTCGTTACTCCAGCGTGCCTATGGGAGACAACGCCGCCCCCAAAGCGGCGCCGTCACTCTTCTCAGGTACCAGGAGTCAGTCGCTTCTGCCGCAGCGTTCGCCCACAGAGAACGTACAGGTGCTCTGAGCTGTCTCCGCGCCGCCGCGTGAGGAGGCCGCGCTGCTGACGCGACTCGCTCCTTTCCCTTCCCGACTTTCGTGGACACTGACTTAAGTGAATCTCAAACCTCGTGCTGTGGTACTTAAAAGAATTTTTTGTATCGCTTAAAATATCTGTAAGACATTCTCGATGCGCCGCGCCGCCAGAGGCTGGCCAGTCGGACGCCCTCCTTGTTGAGTCGGGCCAAGTGCGGGGGAGGCCGCCGACCCGCCACCGAGGGCTGCTCCCGAGACATTCCACTTTGCCGCCTCGGACGCGCCGTGATCCTACCCAGAGTGAACCACGACGCACGGAACACTGATCCTCACAGGTCAGGCGGCGGCGCCACGAGGAGGAAGGGTGGGGGGAGTGATGGGGTGACTCACCTCTGGGTCTGGGTGATGGCACATGGCTCAGCAGCTCCCATTGGCACGGTGCCGCTGCCCTGCGGCGCGCGTGGCCTTGGGTATGAAGTAACATGTGCCACTTCGCCTGTCAAGAAGTGCCAAGCCACGTGACACACCTGCAGAGTGAAGTAGAGTGTCGCGTACACAATGTGCCTCTCAGTGCAAGTGCAGACAGGAGCGAGGTCAGGAGAAGGAAGTGTTCAGCAGGACCTTTCTTCCTGGAAGCGACCCGGTATCCTCGGAGACGCCCCTCGAGGTGACCCTGTGCCTGGCGCCCACACCTCAACCGAAACACCCATCCCGTTGCTTCCCCTTCCCGTGCCGGGGTCTCACGAGTACAGGCAGTGATGTTCCATGTCAGAAAACAGAAACAGTTTCACCGCTAGGAAGACTGCTTTGTGTGGAGGCATGAGTGAACACTGGTGTGGGGCGGCCCTGGGGGTGCCGGGGAGGGCTGAGGGCCGCCCCCCGACGCTGGCAGCAAGGCCATGTTGCAGCAGCCGCTGAGGGGTGCACGCCCCGGGCCGGACATCGCGGAGCGCTGGTCTCTGCGTTGTGTTGTGGGTGTCACTCTGGCGTGGAGTATATTTAAAACATATATCTTAGATTTTAAGGCTATAACATATACAAGGTATATGTATTATATCCATTCCTTATACACACATTGTTCATCTCATTAGCATATCGCTGGTTAAACTCATCAGAGGAGTTTGATTCTTATTAGCGTAATTCATAAAAAAGGCACCTATTGGATGAAATCCCTCTAAAAGTAATTCTAGTCAGAAGCAAAGCGAAAACAAAGGCATTACTTGTGCGACTCTCAGCGCTCACTGCCGCTGCAGGCGGTGGCGCAGCGTGGCGGCGTGCTGAGCTGGGGCGCCGCCCCGTCCCGCCGCTGACTCGCTGCACGCCATGCAGGCGGCAGCGGCGCAGCATCAGCCTAACCTATGAATAGAGAGACTGGTGGAGAAGATACGGTAGAAGAAATATTTTTTATAGCAATACGAAGCACCGAACATTGGAAGGGAGTCTGGGGGGAAGTACTCGTAGAGAGAGGGAGAGGGGTCGGCGGGGTTGAGGGGAGGGGAGACACCAGTCAAGAACAAGAAGTTACTCAATTCCTCAGTGTTTGTAGAACAAAAAATATCGTGTTATTTTCATTTCGCAAAAGATTTTTTTTCCCTGTCGCGTGTTACACACACACACACACACACACACACACACACACACACACACACACACACACACACACACACACACACACACACACACACACACACACACACACACACACACACACACACACACACACACACACACACACACACACACACACACACACACACACACACACACACACACACAGGTTATTATTGACAATCACGTAATGTCAGGAATCCAGCGTTTTGTTTTGTTTTTTCTTATATATGTACACGAGTATAATATTTAAAGAAATAAGGAGTGTGTGTGTGTGTGTGTGTGTGTGTGTGTGTGTGCGTGTGTGTGTGTGTGTGTGTGTGTGTGTGTGTGTGTGTGTGTGTGTGTGTGTGTGTACATATGAGCTGCGATGTGATTTTATTTTCGGAACTTTACACACACACACACACACACACACACACACACACACACACACACACACACACACACACACATTCCAACAAGTTTAGTGTTCAATATATACATTTACAGTATCTTACAAAGCCTCACCTGCGCGTAACCAACTTGCCCAATTAAAAAAACTAATGAGTAAAATTATTCGAGGTCCGAGCGAAAATACTTGAAAAATTCGACAAATAGGAGCGGAATATAAGCCAAAGAGATTATCATTGCAGTTTAATGTACCCAAAAAAAAAAGAAAAAGAAAGATGTATACAAGAGAAAGGAAGAGGAGAGGGAAACGAGGAAGGGAATAAGGAAGAGAGGGAAAGTAAGAAAGGAACTCTGGTGATAAGAGAATAATACAATGAGTGAAATGCGTGGGAGTTTTTGTGACTGCAATCCAGTGTTATGTGAAATTGAAGATTGATTTTTATTTACTTTGTCTCAAAATTTCGTGTGTGTGTGTGTGTGTGTGTGTGTGTGTGTGTGTGTGTGTGTGTGTGTGTGTGTGTGTGTGTGTGAAAGTGCGACGTTGTATAGATAGATAGATAGATAGGTAGATGGATAGACGGATAGATAGAAACATAAGCACGAGTAGACAGACAGATCAACAAACACACACACACACACACACACACACACACACACACACACACACACACAAGTAGGTAGATAGATATTCACAAAAAAGTAGATCAATAAATGAATTTGTACACATTATTTCCTAAACACCCTTCTCTACACACACACACACACACACACACACACACACACACACATACATATCTCTTCACCACGCTACGACAACAATGATAACACACGGCCACTTCCCTCACTCACACCGCCATGTGCAGCCACACAGTTACGCACGAAGGGACCCAAACACTACTTTACCTTGCCATCTTATCCAGTCAGCTCACCTTCTTACAGTTCCCTTCGTATAGAGAGACAACCCGGCAACCCGCTCTCCATTTTCAATCTCTACAGTTCTCAGGTTAAGGAAAGAAGAGAAGTTACTAGATAGATTCAAAGGAACGTAGTAAACACAAATGTCATGTTGTAGGTTTGATTCCGACAACTATGATCATAATTCTTTTACCTGATAGAATTGAATCCCTTTTGTCCTCGATTCTCGTACCGTTCAAAGATTTTACATGTATAACTTCAAAGACACACTCAAAAAAATATGTCATTAAATCACATAGCAATCCTGACAAGCGAATGCAGTTTGTATAGTAGTTTTTTCTTAATCAATATTCTTATCATGTCAAATCGTAAACACACATAAACACATTTTTTTTTCTTTCTATACTTTCTCTCTTTCAGTCCACTTATAATGTAAACTCCACCACGTGATATTAAGGAGGTGCTCTTATATAGCTTTTTGTCCTTCACTTTTTTGCGAGGACTAATGAATAAATAAATAAATAAGTTTTAGACGCGCAACAAATCACCACCACCCTCACTTTTCTTTTGCTCTCTCTTTTTAACTATTTTCTCGGTCAAAAGTGGTGCGCATCCCTGCCTTCATATATTAGGGGTATTTAAGGGGAGGGGCTTAGGTGAGGAAGAAGGGAGGGGAAGGGGATGGGGTGATGCATTCCTTATCTCCAGTTAGATGTAGGAGTCGGAGGAGGAGGGGGGTAGAGGGTGTTTGTGTGCGTTGTATTATACATGTACGTACGTTACTGGAGTGTTCTGTGTGTGTGTGTGTGTGTGTGTGTGTAGCATTTTTTCTTTGTTTCCTTCCCTTTCTTTCTTTGTTTTCGTTTTTTCCTCCTTTCTTTCTTATCCTGTCTTTTTTCATGGACTAATGTAACGTAGAAGAAAATCATCGTGTCTATCACTTCTCTCTCTCTCTCTCTCTCTCTCTCTCTCTCTCTCTCTCTCTCTCTCTCTCTCTCTCTCTCTCTCTCTCTCTCTCTCAAGGAGGAAACGCGCGTACATGCAGTATATATATATATATATATATATATATATATATATATATATATATATATATATATATATATATATATATATATATATATATATCACATTTTCATATCCAAACGCCGCGGCTTGTACCGAGAGACGCAGCAGCAGGAGGGGAGGGAGGCGGTGGGGGACACACACACACACACACACACACACACACACACACACACACACACACACACACACACACACACACACACACACACACACACACACTGCCTCTCAAAGGGACCATTTGTACTACCATATATTCACTCCACATAGCCCCTATAAGTAAGCACTGCGCCGCCCCTTTCCCCTCCCTCTCTCAAGCCTTGCCTGGGAGTATGGGAAGGGAAGTGAAGTGAAGGGTGAAGTGGTTGGTGGCTTCAGTCCAGCTCACGTCTGACCACTCACTGCTCTATTATTGACATATTCTGAAACGTTTCTGCGCCGCACCTCGACTACTTTGCAAAGGATGTACCCAGGTTCTAGAGGGTGTTTTTCTTTCCTTTTTCGTTTTTTTTTTTTTTTACGATTTCAATGACAGATTAACAAGATTTCTATGTTATCAACAGGAGAAACACTCTTGGGAACTCTACTAATCATCTCCGTGGCCTTTGAAAATGGTCGTGGTGGGGGAGCGAAGCGTTCCACCGTACTCATATACGAGTACCACACGCTTCATAATGCCATACCCACTTATTCCCCCGCCATAGTTACTGCACATATCTACGTACTCCTGTTATGTTATGGTTTGTTTGCTAGATTATTATGTAGGTGATGGTTCTTTTCGTTGTTGTTGTTTTTTTCACCGTTTTTACTTTTTATTTTTATAACTACATTTCTGTTTTCTTCATTATTGCAGGTGTGATGTTATTCTCTCTCTCTCTCTCTCTCTCTCTCTCTCTCTCTCTCTCTCTCTCTCTCTCTCTCTCTCTCTCTCTCTGCCTTAATTTTCAGCGTACATTAAGTTGCTGCTGGTGATATAACGTTTTAAACTCTGTTTCGTGAATTTGTTCTTTTCTGCTCATATAATAATAATGATGATAATGATAATAGTTTGTGTTTCTTGCAATAGTTCGTTGTAGCAATCTTTGTTCTTATCCCCGTTTATTTATCGTTTAGATTCTATTTTACCCAGCAATCTGTTTCCACGGTAAATGTCCAGACATATGCATACAGATACACAGACACATCTACTATAAAAAAATAAATAAATAAATAAAATGAATAAAAACATCAGCCATCTTGCAGCTGTACTGTATACTAAAACCTAAACACAATATGTATATGATATAAATGTAACAGATTATATACCTACCTACGCAATATATTTTATTATATATATATATATATATATATATATATATATATATATATATATATATATATATATATATATATATATATATATATATATATATATATATATATATATATATATATATATATATATATATATTCAAAAGCACTCATCATCATTTTTTTCTCTTTCCTTCCTTCTTTCTTATGTATCATTGTTTCCTTCCATCACCCATCATGTCTAATCTCATAATTCGCATTCCATATCAGTGAAAAAATAACCAATTATTGAAAAGTTAAGTCGAATGTGAAAAAAAAAAAAATTATCTCCACCACCACCACCACCAGTACTACCACCACCATCACCACCACTACTACTTCACCGCCATCACGTCCCATTCCCATCCACCCTGCCTACCATACACCTCCCACATATTTAACGTTTTCTGTTCATTTCTTTAATATTCCCTTCTTTATGTGTGTATATATATATATATATATATATATATATATATATATATATATATATATATATATATATATATATATATATATATATATATATATAACCAGCCGTCGCTTTACCGTATCCGCCTACCCACGCCAAGGCTCCACACACACACACACACACACACACTGAAAGGAGAGAACCCGCGTCCCTGTCTCTCTTGTGTCCCGCTATTGGCTGCACTCCTCCTGAAGAAGTACCCAGTGTTAAAGGGAGAGAGAGAGAGAGAGAGAGAGAGAGAGAGAGAGAGAGAGAGAGAGAGGCCCTTCGCCATGCAGGACACAAGAGCACAGGCAGGGGCGGCGTGCGGGCGGTCACCGGGGGCAGGGCAACGCCAGACACGCGGCCCCTAGGGAAGGTGGGGAGACATTTCCTGGGAGCCGCCATACACCCGTGCCTCGCCTTGCCCCAGGTCCACCACTCCTCCCCCTAACCCCTCGTCACCACACCAGGGAAGCCAGTGAGCCAGGAAGCCTACACGTGGTAGTCCCTGTATCATACCCTCCTATTATTCCTTTCCATAAGTTGAGTCTTCTCTTAAAGCTCCTTATTGACTCTGCACAGTCGATGCTATGTTTGTTCCAATCATCTGGCACACTATTTGAGACTTAATTTTTTTTCTGTATCCTTTCCATTACCTATCCCTTTTCTTATCCTCAGTTATCCACTAAACACATCACTTTCTCGTCCTCCTCCTGCATCACCTGCACTCTTGTTACCTGTCCCAGTCCTCCCATTACAATGTAATCCCCTTGCCTTTCTCACTCTGTCACCACCACCATGAGCACACTGCATCCCTCACTACACATGCCCCTCTCTCTTTCGTCCTTTCTCTAGTAGTCCTCAAAAGGAGTTGGATATATCCCTAGGGTGTATATCTATCCTGCATTAACCTCCATATTTTCCAGTAGGTAAAAATAAGCCAATAAAATACATTGAACTGAAATCACCTGCACCTTGACACTGCAATGCTGAAGTGAATGGAGTCTTGGCGTATAAAACAACCACCTAAAAATAGAATATATATATATATATATATATATATATATATATATATATATATATATATATATATATATATATATATATATATATATATATATATATATATATATATATATATATATATATATATATATATATATATATAAAACATGAATACTTATTTTTTCACCATCTTTATCCTCTCGACTATTCCTACCTTACCACCATCACCACTCCCCCTATCCTTCCCTCCCTCCCTCACTCTTCCATTCCCCATCAACACCACCACCACCATCACCACTCGCCAACCGAAGCGTGTGATGAGTGTGCTATTGTTACATGTAGCTTTGAATGTCCACCACCACCACCACCACTACCACCACATCACCGCCAAGACTACCGTCACAGGTATACATAAATGATTTAGTTTACTCGCTCACTGTACAATGCGTTTTCAATAGAATATGTATAAACTGGCTGTGTTTCATTTATTCCTGTGCTGATGAGAGAGAGAGAGAGAGAGAGAGAGAGAGAGAGAGAGAGAGAGAGAAGGCAATGGTCAGACTGGAGGCGCACTTCCTGCCCCACGCTTGCCGCTACTATGACCACCACCACCACCGCCACTCACTGTGAGCACCGCCTCCACCACCCACTAAACAGTTATTGGTGGTTAATGACAGTCAGGTTTGCCAGTGTTCATTTGTTAAGTCAAACAGTGCAATAAGCAACACAGTTCAGTCCATGATAACAAATAAATTCATTTTTAAATTTTTTTTTTAATTAATTAAATTAAAATTACTAAAATTATAGGTTGTCGACTGAGTAACTGCGTGACTGAGTGAACACAATCTTGATCTGTTCTCCAACTTTCTTTTTACTATTTTGTAACTATTGTTTTTTTCCAAATTTTAATTTATCATATTTTAGATTTAACTTAGTAATTCTATTAATCTGTCTATCCGTAGCTTAAGTCTATCTATTAAAGCTTCTTTTTCTTTTTTTTTTTCTTTTTTTAGATTTAAAAGAAAATTATTGATTTTACTTTTCATTTTTTTTTTTTTTTTTAATTTTATGTATGGCTGACACGGTTCGTGACACTGGCACCTCAGGCCTCAACAATTACTAAAATTATAGATTTTCAACCCAGAGCAATCTTAATCTATTCACTATTTTTTTTTACTCCATTTTGTTATTTTTTCATGTTTTCATTTATTTTTTTTTCTTTAACTTAGTAATTCTGTTTTACAAAACTTTCACTTAGGATTAGTTAATCCTAAGTGAAATTTTTGTAAAACATAGAATTACTAAGTTAACTTACTACTTATTAGTTTTTTTCTTACGTTAGTTTTACTAATTGATTTTGTGTTTTATTTCATTACTTTTTTTTTTTTTTTTTGCTTTTGTTTGTGACTGAGCACTGCGCGCGAGGCAGCGCGTGCGCGCCGCACGGTGGCGGTGACAAATTACCGTTAGTTTCTGTCTTTAGGAAATCACTTGAGTCAGGTGAGGTACCAGTAATGTGAAGGCAGGCTAATGTAGTACCCATCTTTAAGAAAAGAGATAAAACTTTAGCGTCTAATTATAGACCTGTCAGCTTAATTTCAGTTGTAGGTAAAATAATGGACTCAATAATAGCGAGGAACATTAAGGAACATTTAGACAAACATTACTTGATAAATCAGTCACAGCATGGCTTCACGAAGGGGAAGTCTTGCCTGACGAACTTGTTAAGTTTTTACAGTAAAGTGTACGAGGCAGTAGATAATGGTGATAGTTATGACATTTTATATCTGGACTTTAGTAAAGCGTTTGACAAGGTACCCCATCAGAGGCTCCTGAGAAAGGTTAGGGCACACGGGATAGATGGGAAGGTGTTAGGCTGGATAAGGTCATGGCTAAACGACAGGCGACAAAGAGTTGTAATAAACGGCTCTAGATCCGAGTGGGGTCATGCAATTAATCTCCACAGGGATCATATTAGGGCCATTGTTGTTTTTAATATATATCAATGACTTGGATAGTGGAATTAGTAGTGATGTTAGTAAGTCTGCAAATGACACAAAGATAGGTAGATTAATTAGGTCAGAATTTAGATAGGATGAATGAATGGACGGACAGATGGTAAATACAGTTTAATATCAACAAATGCAAAGTACTTAGCTTAGTACACAGTAAACAACGAAACTCTGGTAGGTTCAAGGTACGAAAAAGATTTAGGAGTTATAGTTATCTCTGAACTCCGTCTAGGAAAGCAATGCATAGAGGCCAGAAACAGGGCAAATAGGGTATTAGGATTCATTTTTAGGACTGTTAAAAGCAGAAAGCCCGAAGTAATATTAAAGTTATATTTGGCGCTGGTCAGACCTCATCTAGACTACGCTGTGCAGTTCTGGTCCCCCACATAACAGGAAAGATATAGGTCTATTAGAATCAGTACAGAGGAGAATGACTAAAAGGATACAGGGGATGAGGAATATTCCTTACGAGGCGATATTAAAGCTGTTAAATTTACATTCTTTAGATAGACGTAGGTTAAGAGGGGACCTGAATTCTTTAAGTCTTTAAGAAGTCTTTAAGTGGTATAAGGGTTATAGCAAGGGGGACGTAAGCAAAATTCTTAGGATCAGCAACCAGGATAGAACGGATTTCCGTAATGCATTATTTCCGTAATGCATTCTGTAATCACTTCCGGAATGTATTCCACTCCTGCTGTCCTCACTTCTTCATTTCATGGATGTTCTCTGAGTGACACGCCCATCATCCACCTCAGCATTCCCATCTCTGTTCTTTCCAACTTCTTCTCTGTTTTCTTTAGGGACTGTTTCTGCTCCATATATCATTCATTGCCGATCTTACTATATATTTATATACCTTTAACTTTAGTCTCTTTGACATTCTCTTAGTCTTTCAATTATTTATTTGCTGTCTTTATTGTTTCTGTTTATTCCAATGTTACGATATCAAGATATTTTTCTTTGTCAGCGCTTGACGATGGAATATTATTAATTTCGTATCTCGCGTGAACGTTTTTGTTCCCGATGTGGAGAACTTTTACACTCTTCTCTATTGAATCGCATCTACCATCTTTCTCCTCAGAAGCTTAGGCGGCAGGTGTGTGACCCTGATCCTGCCGGCAGGGCACGAGAGCTCGTCCTGCAGTGGAAGGAAGCCTCATCCTTCTCGGGCCTTCCTGCGGAACACCAGGAGGCGCTCAACCGGCAAATACCACAAAGGATGGAGTTGATTCGCCACAGTGTTTCTCTGCCAGATGACACCTGTGTGCCTATCACGCATGATGAACTTTTCTCAGCAGTTAAATTGGGCAAGTCAACAGCTCCTGGTAAGGATGGCATCACCTATGACATCCTCAGTGCCTTCCTGGAGGTAAAGGTAGACAACCCTGTCTTAGATCTATTTAACCTGTCTCTCACTGCAGGCAAGCTTCCCCTCTCCTGGAAAACAGCCATTATCATCCCAATCCCCAAAGGTGATGGCACCTTTTGCCCCATTTCTCTCACCAGCTGTCTGTGTGATATAATGGAATGGGTAATATTGAACAGGCTTATATATAAGGTGGGCCATGTACTCTCTGGCAATGTACATGGCTTCCTAAACTGTCATTCTACAAGTCATTGTTTTGTTGAGTGCCTTATGAATAAGGATGCTACCTGCAGAGCTTTCATTGATCTCAAGGGTGCCTTCGACAGGGCCAACAAAGATGTTATTATGGAAGAACTCATTCTCAAAGGTGTCAAAGGTAGATTATTAGGATGGATCAGGGACTATTTGTACAATAGAACAGCACAGGTTTGGTTTCAAGGTGCAGTCTCCTCTGAGGAAGTCTTTGTGCTTTTCAATGTTTTAATGGACAAAATTGCGCGTTGTTCCTTCCCGCAGGGCACCCAGGTCCTCATCTATGCTGGCAACATACTCCTCCAATGCCCCACACCCAGGATTCTCCAGTCAGCTCTGTCACAACTAACAGCATTGTGTGTTCAAATGGGACTTGTAATTAATGAATGTAAAACCAAATTTCAAGCCAAAGGGAAGGTCCCTCAACCGCCTACTGTAAATAATGTTCCCATCCCTAGAGTCCATACACACAAGTACCTGGGTGTTCAGCTGAGTTTCAGGAAGTCACTCCAAGCTGTACACTATGTTCGAGACCTCTGTCTGCCACAGCTAGCGCCACTTCGGCTGCTAGCAAACAGGGACCAGGAGGCTGGCATTCCAGTCCTAAGGATATTCTATATATCTGTCGTACGGTCCCTCATTGACTACGCAGCCTCTATTTTAATACAGTTTAGTGCCATCCAGCCCCGTCCCCTGGAGCTTGTTCAGAATGAAGCCATGAGAATAATTTTGGGATGCCCCAGGACTGCACGGATTGAGGTCCTCAGAGCTGCACTGCACCTGCCGAGTATTATGTGTAGGATATAGGAAATTACTTGTCGTACTGTTGGTCGGATGCTATGCACGGGCTCCGACTCTCTGAAGGGATCATTGACCCACCTGTATCATGATCCTTGGACTCCTACAGCTCCATACCTCAGGAAGATCTTGGGAATTCATACAAGTGTAGGTATAGCCGAGGCCTGTATTAACGTTGTTATGTCACCGCTCTAACCTGTTTGAAACTCTCACCGTGCCAGTGTTGATATTCACTCACTGCATCAGCCCAAGAGGGACTGGCCCCCTCATGTGCTGCAAGACATGTTCATGACTAAATTGTCCAAGTACCCCCACGTTCAGGCTATTCATATTTATTGTGATGGATCAGTCAATGGCAGCAGGTCCGGATGTGGGCTGTTCATCCGCGACTACATTTCTGCCAATCACTACACTGACACTGAGGTTTCCAGGCGGCTCCCTGCACACATGACCTCCACTAGGGTAGAACTGTATGCTGTTCTGGAGGCGCTCCATATTGTGGCGCCTCTCCATAAGGATATACTTCTTTGTTGACAGTCAGGCTGCACTGTATGCTCTCCAATCTACCTCCCCCATGAACTGTGATCTAGTTAATAAATGTCTTGATCTCATCCACGCCCTAGAAGGTGCTGGTGCCACGGTCCATTTCACCTGGATACCCTCTTATGTGGGTATCCCGCTTAATGAAAAGGCAGACCGCCTTGTTCAATGTGCCCTTCAGGACGACACAGTGGACCCTGGCGCTGAGTACACTCTAGGCTATGTTATGAGTAGCATTAAGGACTTCATACATAGTAGCATTAGTGATCAGTTGGAGCTTTGTTGCCATAGGGGCAGTGACAGTAGTCTTCACTATGTATGTGTCTCCCAGAGCTGTGCTTACACCTATGGGAGACACACTGCATCACATGATAGGGTGACAATGAGGCTCAGATTAGGCTATAAATACTTTTGGGAAGTCAGTGTTTCTCCTGGTGTATGCTGTGTGTTGTGTGCTGCACTCTGCGTCATTATGTCACGGAATGTCCTCTCATTGCTAAATTTAGGCTGCAAGATCAACATGACTTGTATCCCTCATTGACCATTTCTTAAACTCAGCCACTCTCAGGGATATACTCAAGGATTATCCTACGTTTGCTCCCAGACTGTAGGATATTTATGCAATAAGGTGTGCAATATCTGTATTTATTTATTTACTTATATTCTTGTAATGTATACTATATTTTTATATTTTTGATACTCTACCCTTGTCTTTGCCCAGGGGGTAGGTGGCAAGGTCCATCCTCCTCCTTTGTTGTATTTCATTATTAATGCAACAATAAATGTATCAATCAGCTTGTGGCACCTGGTTCCCTCCTTTTTAAAAGGACATTACCCTAACAAAGGTGTAGTAGGTATCACCACTCACTGTGGTGGCTGCGCTACTGTGTATATCGTTTCTCTGTCCCCAACGACTTTTCACACTACATGCACTTTGGCCTCTTTCCTTCGTCAAACGGGACAGCTTCTTTACCTTAGGCATCGTATAATGTCATAAAGAGTGTTTTTTATGGTTTTAGTGACAGGTTAGCAAGATTTCTACATTGTTAACAAGAGAAACTTTTGAGAACTCTGCTAATAACCTCTGTGGCTTTTGAAAATAGTCATGAGAGAGCAACGGGCTTCAGAATAGGTTGATACAAAATATAAATCTATAACCAAGACATCCTTAGTTCTAACAACGGATGAAGGGAGTTCTAAAATATTCGTAATAGTGAACCTAAAATTTGGAAACGGCCACAACCGAAAGCGTATTAGAACGTTAGAAAACAAGAGAAGCTGCAAAGAGCCACAAAGCATACATGTGACACTCTCTGTATAAACATACCACCTATTTTCACCTATCATCCTCATCAATAAATTTGTATGATCTTTTAAAACACCATTTTGTTGTATAATCTTTGGCCACCCCCAGCACGGCACCCGGGCACCGTTGCAAATATTAGCACGCGGACCGTTGTCACGTGATCAGTTCAAAAGTGTGTTTATAGTGTGAGGCGGACGGCGCGCGTGATTACAAATACTCTGCTTTTCCATTATGGACGACAGGTAAGTGTCCACGACGCGACAACATGCAGGGCGGCTGTGGGAAGTATTCAAGTGTTACAGGAAGGAGGTATGGGAAGTTTGTATATATTGGGAAGCGTGAGAGAGAGAGGAAATATTGGCTGTGTAAAGGCTAGGCAAGCTGGCAGGGTGGCGGCAGCTAATGGGCTCACCCTCTTCCGCCTGAGACGCCACACTCACCGCTCACCTGCATCGCCTACGTTTGGCCACCAGTCCTCAGTGTCCCTGGTGTAGCAACACATGAAATCATAGAACACTTGTTGCAATGTCCACGCTTCCACTCACCGTACCTTGCTATGCAGCCAGCTTCAGCTTTGACCTCCCCACCCTGCTAGCCGCGGCAGGCGTCCACCCCCTCACAACAGTCAGCCGTGATCCACTTCACCTGTCTTTCTTAAAAAGAGGTCAGCTGCCACACCTGTGATCGCATCATAGGGCGTCACCAGGGCTCTTAGATAACGATCTCACGCTCTGGAACAAAGAGATGATGAGCTGATTTTTTTATTTATTTATTTTTTTAACGTGTTACAGCAGTGCACAATACAAATTTTTCATATAATCAAGAAATTTGCAGTTCCAGTGGCAAATGAAGCGTTTTAAAATATTTGTAATAGTGAATCTAAAACTTAGGAACAGCCACATCCAGATGAAGGTATTAGAACATTTGGGGAATAAAGGGAAGCTGCAAGTAGCCATCAGGCTTTCATGTGGTGGCAGTCTCTGTAAAACATATCACCTGCCTCTATCACCCATATCCATAACTATGATTATTTTTGAATACAATTTTTTTTTTTTTTTTTTTTTTTTTTTTTTTTTTTTGTAACATTGAGATTGAAATACTTTTTATTATCATTCCCATGTTTCACTCACTGGAATGTTAATAACTCAGACTTTACCCAAGGGATCTTGGTGCAAATTTGAGGTCATTGGATTTGCTCCTGATGACCAAGAAGTTAAGGTCAAGCGATTGTGAGAGTTTGTTCACTGGGCAGGCCTGGCCAGTCCCTCATCAGCATGATGCCAAGAAGAATCATTCTAAACTGATGTCACTCTTTACTTAAGCTCATTAATAATTTTCCTAATAGTAATAATATTTATATTTATTGCAATTTTTTCTAATGATGAAACCTGTTTTAGCAACATTTTTACTCATAAAACTAGAAAAAGAAATAAAAACGATTAGGTAAATCTAAAACCAAACTTTTTAACCTGTGGGATCAATCTCTTGATCCTTTGGGACACTGACCCTGCAGGACTAGCAAAAACACACCTTATTAAGGAGACATGCCTTACCCTTGTGTTGGTGGACAAGAGTCAGCCCAGAATATGGAGGTAGCTCCTCAGTGAGGTGTTTTTGTCAGTGCCTTCACAGGTTCTTGGCCCCATAGGATAGATATTCCAATCAGGTTAGATTCAATTTTTTTATTTCATGACTTTTTAATTTCTTTTGTAGTTTTATAGGTAGGTAATAACATTTGTAACAACTTCCATCATACATAACAAGTAAAAACACCAAAAAGCATAAAAGTAAATAGAAGACTAATGAACGGATTAATGACTGGAAGTAGGTAAATTAGCCCAAGTAGATAACAGTCTGGAAGAAGAGGTTGTCAACAGTGAAGACATAAATACATTTAAATATAGATATGACCAGTATGTTCAAAACACATTGAGAAGAGGCACTCTTATGAGCACTAGCTCCTTTGTCTCTTGAGCCATCACTAGGTAAGATAACACATGTACATGTGTTGTTTTATTGTTTGCTGCAAACTATTCTCTCTCTCTCTCTCTCTCTCTCTCTCTCTCTCTCTCTCTCTCTCTCTCTCTCTCTCTCTCTCTCTCTCTCTCTCTCTCTCTCTCTCTCTCTCTCTCTCTCTCTCTCTCTCTCTCTCTCTCTCTCTCTCTCTCTCCTAAAAGTCACTAAAATTCAAGAAATGTGGTGTGTTTTTTAAGTAGTATTAAAACTATGATAAAAATAAAATATTGCTTTCAGTCCAGCACAGGTTTGTGTAAGATGTGGTCACACACATACGTATACTTCAACAACCACATGAAGATGAGGTATGGGGAAATGTACTTTTCAAGGTATTTACCACAGAAGGACTGAGATACACATTAACACTCATCATCCACGTTGTCTCCCATAGGTACAAGAAGCGAGGACTCAAGTTCAACAGCACTCTTGATTCCCGGGTCTTGAGGGCAGTCCACAACCACCAACGACAGCGTGGCCGCCGGGATGACGTGGTTAACTTAAGGCGCCAAATGGGGACTTTGGAGGACTCCCCACAAGTGGCATGCCCTCCCAAGGCTCCAGTGAACAATGCTGAGAAAGAAGCTGAGCTAAAGCAGAAAGGATGTGAGTATTTTGATCTGGGATGCAAGTGATTTCTTTTATCTCTGCTGTACTTACTATTTCTGTTGAACTGTCACTGTTTTCTTGCTGTCACATACTAAAGTGTTGTTATCAAATGAAGGTAAATAAAAACTTAAAAGCATTTAGTGTTTTGAAGGGGAATGTCAGTGACTTGAGTGATATGTGTGACCTTGTGGTGAGGTGGTGAAGAAGCCTGCTTATTGATTTCTAAAGACCTGTGAATTGTGTAGAAAGTTCAAGTGATGGAGGCTTATCATGTTTGAGGTTAAACCAGCCTATCATATGAATTTGTTTATGTATTTATTTGTTTGTTTAATGTGCATGGGCTTGATAATGGACACATATAAAAAAAAAAAAAAATCTTGCAGTAATTGCTACTTAGAATTACCTGTTCTCTCATACATTCAATACATTGCTGATGAAGGAATCACTGTAGCTGTTTGAACATGGTGAGAGGTTGTGGATGCAGTGGTCAAGGTTTGCAAGCTTGGTGTCTTTTCTTCAGTTGTCTTGGCTGCTTGTCTTCCTATAATGGGAATGTCAGTGTAGTATTTGAATTGATCTCCAAATTTCATTATTTTGTGCTTTTCTAGAATGCCACCCTGTGTGTATGGGAAAAGGGTAGATTTGAAAGAAAATATTGTGTATAAAATGAACTTATATATTTGTTTCATTTGATCAGTGGAGCGCTATCAGCAAATGCTAAAATGGAAGGAAATGAGAAAGAAGCAGTTGGAGAAGGAGAAAAAAAAGCGGATGCCATCATTTAAAACAGGACTATACCAGCCAAGTCCACCAAAGTATCTTGTCTCCAAAGAGGCAAGTTTTGTGTAATTTCATTTGTACTGTAGACCAAGGCAAAATTAAACATAGTAGTAGATCTTTTGATCCTTAGTGAGAAAAATTAAAATGGTTGTATATTGCAGAGTTAATATGATTGTATGGTACCAGTTGCATACAAAACAAGGATATTTTGTATTTATGTATTTATTTACCTATTTGTTTATACATAAAGTGAACATAATGAATATTCCTCTTGAAGTTAGACTTAAGATTTTGTCATTGACAGCTTTATGATGTATTCCTTGATTACCCACAGCAAAAAGAATTAGGAAAGACGCCCCAGGCTTCCCTGAAAAAGAGAGTAGCTACTCCGGGTGTCTCACTTCGCAAAGTGCCAGTCTTCCATCTTGGAGGCACTCCTGCGACTTCCCTGCTGAGGGTGCCACAGTTTCATACTGGATTAACACCCAGTGTCTCAACTAAGAAACTGATTCTAACCAGCAAGAAAGAAAATAAGCAGGAAGACCACACCATTGCTCAGAGGACACAGGGAGCTCTCAAAAATGGTTGGTTATATAGAAAAGAATGAAAGAATAAGTTTTGCTTATAAATTACAAATTATTGTTTTGAATAATTTTTAGATATATTAAGCAACCATTTTATTAAGGAATAACAAGTGTATTAATGTGTGACAGAGAATGCAAAGCCTGGGAGAAAGATTGGTGTAAGACGCCATGCCACTCGCCAGAGAAAGCCTAATGAGTACAAGGACCTTGGGGTGCAGCCTCTCCCTCTCACACCCCCTGTTGCTGCATCCCAGGGGAAGACAGAGAAGCCAGCCTTACAGGGCCTGGCATTCCCATCATTTGCCCCTGCTGACTTTGCCTTCAACTTTGAGGTAATGTTATCTGTTTTGTATCACTTTCAAAGAATTTATTTATTTATTTATTTATTATTTATTTTTGTATTACTTTGACAGTGTGTGGAACTCAGGATATATGTCTATGTGAAAATATTATTAAGATTATAGTAGAATATATAATTGCATTTACACTCGAGGCACATTCCAGTCATCATCAGTGTAGTCTAACATTTTAGTTTGTTGAGCACCACTATACAAAGGATGCTTTGTGTCAACAGTACTAGTTATCATGGTATGTACCATTACCTTTTCCCTTTATTAAGGTTAGATTCATGGAGCTTAGTAATTGCATGGCTGACAGTGTTGGTCATCAATGTAGGCATTGCTGAATGTACTGGGAGTGTGCATGTGCCTGACTGAATGGCTTCCTTATCCTTTGTAGAGCAGAACAGTGCCTTCTCAGATTTCTAGCAGCTAGAATGAGGGAAAGTTTAAATTTGCTGTAAAAAAAAACTAAAATTGTTCTGTAGGTTTGGAAATATATTGTAGAGATCTGAAGACCACATTGGGGATTGACTACTATATGATTATTTTGGAATGGCCTTGACATTGTACCACTCGCAGTTCAATGGAAGGATACAGCTCATTATCACATACTGCCTTACCATTCTTGTAGCATAGGGCATGGATGGATATTACGTAGTTAGTACTCAACTTGGTCTTTAGCCTTGTATATGAACAGTTCTTAAATAATTGAAGACAATACTGTGTTATGACAACTCACCTTCCTGTAGATATTTGGATTTGCTTGGACACACTTGTTTCCAATTTAAGAGTTAATGGAGCTTGATTGTAACTATTGGTGTATCATCTGCAATGTTATATATTTTTTAGAAGGAAGTAACTGATCCACTAGCACCAATATCCAGATGAATGGTCCTAGTAGAAAACAAGTAACTGGCAGGCAACATACATCATCCATAGTGGTTGAAAATAATGGGGATGAGATCAAATTCAAATGTTATTATTACTTTTTGATGTTTTTCTCTACAAAATTATAGTTACTTGAGGATTCTGGATTGCTAAGTATTGTATCACTGTGTATTTTAAAATATTTTCCAAGATCTTTCTGTTGTACACATTTTATATACTTTTCTTGTCAATGGTTACTTTGTAAAGAGTACAAAAGCATCTCACAATTGAGAAAAATTGTATTCTTTTATTCATTATACATTTTCATGTTTCTATAGGCACTCCAGGTTCCAAAAAGTGAGTGTCCTTCAGCTGCACTCCCTGATGACTCAGTGGCTCCTAGTGTTACAGAAGCTTCACAAGGTCAGCTTAATGACAAAAAAGTGGACTTTGAGATGGTGGATCCTGTAGAGGGAAAACCAGTGGAGGATGTATCTGCACTCCAAGATAATTTATCATTCCAGGATAATGATGTAAAAATTTCAAAAGCATGTGAAAGTGAAATACAGCCTGCAAATGAAGAGAACTCATCACTGCAAGAAGAAAAAGATGCTGTCATTTCAGAAAGTGGTAAAAATGAAACCCAGCCTGCAAATCAGGAGAAGCTATCACCTGAACAAGACAGAAATGTTGATACTTTTGAAACCAGTGAAGGTGAAACAAAACCTGAAAATGAAGAGAACTCATCACTACAAGAGGCCTGTATTTCAGAAACTTCTGAAAACATGATCCAATCTGCAGATCAAGAAAAATCATTCATGCAAGAAGACAATAACGCTTATACATCAGAAGCAAGTGAAAATGAAACTGAACTTGGAAATCAAGAGAACTTATCACTCCAAGAAGATCATGTTTGTATTTCAGAAAGTAATGAAAGTACAATCCAGACAGCAAATCAAGAGAAATCACCAAAACAAGACAAAAATGTAGATGTTTCACAAACAGATGAATGTGAATTGGAATCAGAATCAGATAGAAGAAATGTTCATGAAATGTTGGCTGATCAGATACCTGAAGATATAAACCATGATGAAAATGCTGAGGCTGAAGATCATCCTGAATCATTGTGTAATAAAGAGAAAATGAATGAGGACATTTGTGCTAAACCTGAAGAAAACACAGAAGGAACCTGTGTGAGAGCTGAAGATAATTGCTTGAGTCTCCATGGTGGGCATATTTCCCCTTTGAAGGTGCAGAATGGAGAGAATGCAAACCCTAAACCTAAAAGATCCAGCAGAGCAGCCACCACTCCAGCCAAGTATCTCACAAGGAGGTCAATTGCTTGTTGCTTTGATGGCACCGTGACTCCTACTTTGTCCCGATTGCGTCCCCGAACTCCCTGCAGCAGAAACACAAGGCGCTCCCTGTCTGCCCACTGTGACAGCCCATGGGAGATGTACACTCCCAGCAGGCGCTGCTCTGTGAAGAAAACTCCACGCCGTTCAGTGAGTAAGGCACCCAAACTTACAGGCCTTCAGGAGAGTCATGATGCAAG